>NC_090926.1:830083164-830348164 GCF_040938575.1 Ambystoma mexicanum | reverse complement strand
GCCAAGGACAAGTCTTGCAGTCCTCTTCTGGATAAGTTGTAAAGGTCATGGATAGAGGCAGGCAGATTTAGAAAGAGGCCGTTGGAGTAGTCCAGCCTATGGAAAACCAGAGCTCTGGAGACAGTGAGCTTCTGGGGGAAAGTGAGAAAAGGAAGAATACCTCTGAGGAGTTGCACTGATGTTCTTAACCTCACAGGAAGGGAGCAGGAAGAGGTTCCAGAATGAGTGGCCAGAGAGAGAGGAAAGGAGGGAGCTGGTGTCCCAATGAGGAACAATATATGTCAAACTCATATGGGAGAGTCCTGCCTGGGGCTGGCCTTTGAACTACATCAAGGGTGATCTAGTGATCCAGAGATCTAGTTCATCACCCATTCTAGAGATAATAACGATCCATCACGGAATCCAACATCTTACATTTAAGTTAAGGGCATGGGGACGCGGTGAATCTACATAACACACAGTTTAGCAAGTAAACTGCATGGCATGCTTATCAGGTGAATTGTATACACTGTACATAAGTAAGAAATTGTATAATTTAGAAATTGGGCCATCTGTGTGTTTTTGTCTGCAGATGTTCACTCGTGAAGAATCGGAAGATATACCTGAAACACGTAGAGTATCACCGGCTGATAATTGAATATGTTAAAGAATATTGAATATAGAATATTGGAAGACTCCAATGGAATTTGTATTATGAAATTGTGTTTCAAACTTATTTTGAACTTATCAGAGTATTTAATTTTGAACTTCATGTATGAATAAATTAACCATTTAGCTGGCCTTCCAGCATTACAGTGTGCAGGGAACGGGAGTGTCCATATTTTGGACACTTTATGTTTTCTATTTGTGTTACAGCTTCATGTCAGGGCTGGTATTCCTCCCCTGCACCCATACATTAATTGATTTTTCTCTACTTACAGTGAACATATTGCACATAGATCCAGTGTGCACCAATTGATGTAAAATTGTATTTCCAATGAGGAGGATCTCAGTCTTACTGGCATTAAGGCAGAGATCATTGGTGGCACACCATTCCTGGATTGAGGCCAGACAGTCTGGTATGAGAGAAGGAGCAGAAGTTGCTGAGGGAAGCCTGAAAGAGAGCTGGGTGTCATCCGCATAGCACTGAAAATTGGAACAGAATGTAGCGATACAGTGGGCAAGAAAGGCCAGGTAGTGGTTGAAAAGCCAGGGAGAGAGATTAGACCCCTGGGGAACACCACAAGAAGAAAGAGAGATAGAAGAGAGGAAAGACCCCAGTTGGATCTTAGAGGGTCAGTCGGTGAGAAAGGAGGTCAAAAGGCCAGGGCATGATCAGTGGTGCCCATGTTGTCACAGAAGCGATTGAGCAGGATAGCATGTTAGACCGTATCAAAAGCAGAGGTTAGAACATGGAGAATTAAGACAGAAGGGTGATTAGAATCAAGATTGGAGAGCAGGTCCTCACGGTGTACAGGAGAGCAGTTTCCATGCTTCTGGCAGCTCTGAAGCCAGACTGGTGGTCTTGGAGACAACCAACAGATTCAGTATGCAGATTATGCTGGGAGATGAAAACAGAAAGACACTCTCTGAAATGCACCACATGTTCATTTAATGTTGTTATTAATGCCCATTGGTTAACACGTGTTTCAGCCTATGGGGCATTTTTCAAAACT
The DNA here is from genome assembly GCF_040938575.1 of Ambystoma mexicanum. Lineage (NCBI taxonomy): Eukaryota > Metazoa > Chordata > Amphibia > Caudata > Ambystomatidae > Ambystoma > Ambystoma mexicanum. Next base: position 830,346,509 of record NC_090926.1, on the reverse strand, counting down.
GGACAAGTTATGAAGCATTGTAAACCTGCTTTATGCAAAAGTGTAGATTACTAGTCACGTTTTGTTGTCCCGGGTTAACATCACAATTTCCCTGGGGCCCATATCCCCTTTTGGCTGTGATCCCTGTAGGACTATATATATTTAAGGACATTACAATACTGTTCCAGGAAGGCTATCACTAAATACCCCACATATAACATTCTAAACTGCGAGATGGCCAGCTTTTCCAGGAGTTTGCAGAGGCAAGAAGTGATGGAGATTGGGCGATATTTAGTCGGAGAGGAAGGATCGGCTGAGGGCTTCTTTAGAAGGGAGTGCACAAGGGAGTGCTTGAGGGAGAGTGGAAAGTTCCAATGGCAAAGGAGTGATTACAGAAATCTGCCAAGGCTGGAGCAAGGGTGTCGATGGACAACCTGCTTTGATGACACTTTCATAGATTGTACTTGTCTAGAAACATCATCAGGGGTCAACAAGGAAAAGGAGGAGAAAGGAGAAGGAGAGACAGCCTCAGATGGGCTAGAAGTGGTGGCAGAGGAGTAAGAGGAGGTAGAAGAAGAGAAGGTGGACAGGATGTCCTGAGTTGTAGTGCTGAAATAATAAGCCAAGACCGTGCAGAGGGTCTGGGAGGGAATAGGAGAGGTAGAGGCTGCAACAGGATTGGCAAGCTCCTTGCAGATTTTGAAAGGTTCAGTCGAGTTGTTTGCTGCAGCAGAGACACAGGCTTGGATGAAGGCTCTGTTCTTAGAGAGGACAGAGAGACTGTACTGCCTTTGGAGCAGGCAGCAGACCAGTTTGTCAGGAGGTGTGCCTGATGCCTGCCACTTCCTCTTCACCACCCTACACTTGTGTTTAAGGGTGGCAAGGTCGCAATCGTACCAAGAGTTGCACTTGGATTTGGCCTTCAAGCCATCACCCAGAGTGTTAGAGATGGAGAGATGAAGTTTAGCGAGTACTGTATCACGGTGTGACTCAGCCAAATGTGCAGGAGGAGGAGAGAAAGTAGCAGAAAAAGCCCCAACTGACGCACTCATCATGGGTCGGATGACCGAGAAGGTAAGTGACAGTACTGGTGTCGGACTGGCCTGAGGGGTAGAGAGAGAGAGAGAGGAGGGAGGATTGGAGAATGTGATCACTCCAAGAGAGAGGAGTGGTGAGAGGTTTAGAGAAGAGGAGGTCTGAGGGGATCAGAAAATCCATGGTGTGCCCTGCAAAGTGAGTCAGGCCAGAGGGAAGAATAGAGAGAGAGAAGGAGAATCGCAGCATTTGCGAACGAGTCCCGAAGAAAGGCTGGTAGCATCCAGGTGGATGTTCAGGTCTCTGAGGAGGAGAAGTTGAGAGGGAGAGGCAAGGAGGGAGGAGCAGAGGTCAGCCCTCTCAGAGAGGAATAGGGCAACCTGGCCAGGCATTCTGTAGATAGTGGCCACAGTGAGAGAGAGGCCAGGAGAGATAGAGAGCTTGCAGACCCGGCATTCAAAGGAGTAATCCTGCATTGGACTGATAGAAGCGGGGATCCACTCTGGGAAAATCAAGGCTGCACCCTCACTAGGGTTGTTTGTTCTGGGTTCCGAGAGGATCTTGTTGCCGCCAGGAAGGAGTGTGTCAAAACTCATGACAGACCGAGTACATCCAAATCAAGCTCTTCCAGGAGACGGCAGATGTCAGAGGAATGTTTGACCGCTGAATGAGAGTTGAGAGTAGCGATGTGGAGTATGTTGCAACATTTGAAGGACTGTCAGGGAGGGGTAAAGGTCAGAGGTACGCCCTGTGCAAGTGTTGAAGGTGCCCAAGGTCAGCAGTTTTCACAGGGTTAGTTGGTTCAAACATGAATGGAAGTAACCTTTCTGTGCACTGCTGACCTGTGCATTGGTCATACCTTCTCCCCAAAGCTGGCATAGCCCCAGTTTTTACATGATTCAGAAGATAACTAATAAACTAAATCACAGTGGTCACGAGCAGACTTCCTGGTGGTAGTGGGGCTTATGCCAGGCAGTCTGCTACCACCCACTGCGAAACACTAGCTCTTCTGGGAAGATGCACTCACCATGGTTGGACTGGGGCATAAGATTGGCTTGGACACCAAACAAAAAGTGCCCCCAAGGCACGACTGGCATTTCCTTTGCTTTGTGACAGACTGCTTGAATAGTAACCATGGTGGCGTGTTTCATTAAAATGATTTCGAAATTAAAGAATAATTTGTCATTAACTCTGGTCAAAATGACCAGCTGCACAGTGAAGTAACTCATCAATGTATCCCATTTTGGCTACAACCTGGTCCAATTTGACCCAAAAAATAAACCGGCCCATACTGGCATGTTGGATCCTCACTTCTGGCATTGCCCTATGGTCGTATAGGCCAGTCCAAGCCTGGCTCTCACTGGTGGGAACATTCTACATGGTGGGAGCCTATGCCTCTTCCAATAGAAACAGAGCATGCAATGCCCCATTACTACTGGGGTGTGCCCCTTGCTACTCCAGCCCACCCCTAATAAAGCTCGTTTCAAATGCCAAATTGGTACGCTGGAGCCACCAGTTCTGGGAGGATATTCACTAAAATATAGACTGCCTCTGATCAGGTCTAAATGTTGGCAGGAGTCACTTTGAGCCCCACAGGCTTTCACAGAAACGTTCACCTTTTGAGCAGTCCTAAGTTCCCTGACCCTGCTAGCAAGGGATACACAAATATCCTCTGGTTTGCCACTGCCTATAAGACAAATGTCCCCACTGTGGGTGGACAGGCAAAGGGAAGCAGAGCGTTTCTTGCCACGGGTCAACAGGAAGTATTATAGTCCACCAAGGTGCACAGCAATTCTTGCCTAATGACAAACTTATTCTACAACACACAATTAGGCACACGGTTTACATTAAGGATTGAAAACATTATACATCATCATGCTTTTTCCAGTTATTCTCTTCATGAAATATAGCCCAGTGTTCAAACATCAATACACAGTTTAATCATTGAAATGCAGCTATAGAAAACACATTTCTCCCGCTGCGTGAACGATCATCCAATTTTAATCAGAAACACAAACCCCACTGCATGATGACGAAATATATAAAAAATGTGAACCCTCTGGACATCAATTGAGACGCACAAACGGCATAAAGAGCTAAAGTTATTTGCAGTACACAAAGAAACGTTATGCAACTCGTAGCTACCATGTATTATTTTTCACTGATGAATGCTTGCTATTTTAAGACACTTGGATCCTCTGCACACTTATCATCGGCCACAACAACGTCTGTTGCCGGTGACACATCGCACACAATGTGCTTTATTTTTAAATGAGGTCATGTATGTCAACATGAGGTTTGCTTGCTGCATTGCAGACCCGCTCCATCGATCATAAAGTTCAAGATGGAAATAAATATTCCCTTGTTATGACTCCATCTACTAGCCCATCCTCGATCGCTGGGAAACCTACAAATCAAAGTTTAATCCCAACCGGGCTACGTTTAAAAATAATAACAAATAAAACAAAACGCGTGTGGTCTATTCACTGAGTAGTAATCCGTTGTGTTACAGTAACAGTAGACATGGACTGGACTGCAAAAACTGTGGCGGCAAACGCTATGCAACAAATAACGTAATCTTATTAAAAGGTCGTAAATTACCCGTGTGACTGAAAGATGGGGAACGCTCCTATAAAATGAGCGACCTTTGTAATCAGGTCCATCTTAAATGTCACATGCAACGTAGCGTACTACCTAATTTATGATATCAAAATGTATCAAATGGAAAAAATAAAATTCCTCAGCAAATCTGACCTAAAATCTTCAATTTTCCAGTTTTATCTCTAGTAATAAATGTGAGGCTGATTATTCCAAAAGTTCTGCTGCAAATGAAAATAAGGCGCTAGCAAATCCTCTTCTCTTAAAGTAAAAAAGATGTCCAAGAGGCATTCGTGTGTATGTTTGATAGATGCCCGAATTCAAATGTCTACCAACTGTGCCAATTGTTTATGCTATTTTAATGTGAATTATCCCTGAGTGTAAGACTTGGTCCCACAGGACTTCTGTAGTCTTGCCTCCTAATCTCATTGTTCGCCTCATGGACCTCCATTGAGACGCACAGATAAAAAAAAAAAAAGGACTGACTCGGGAAACACTATAGGAGTAGCACATTATTTAAAATATTATATTTTTGCCCATGATTTTCAATCCATTTAAATAAATGAAAGGAATGCTTTAATATAGCCTGGCTCCGAGGATGAAAACACGGCTGGGAACGACCCACCAGCTAAAAGGATGTTCCTGTTCACCCCCGGGGCCTTGAATTAATATTATCAACACTCTTAGCACTGATTGTTGATAATGTGGACATGGGGCCAAATTACGAGTTCGGCGGTAACCCTGCTGGTACTACTGCCGGGATGCCGCCGGATTCGTAAAGTTTTACTGGCACCTAGCTTCCCAGTGCCAGCGGTGGCCCGGCAAGTCAGGCGCTGGTAAAATGGAAGTCTCCATTCCCATAGTGTACCAGAGGACTCTATGGGAGTGGGGACTCGTAAGCGCCGGCACCGTTGTTAACGATGTCAGCATTTCCATGAACGGTCTGCCTACCATAACCGCTACGCCCAGCAGGGTCAGACCTGTCAGGCACAGCGACCCTGGCAGGCACACACGTAGTTTGCCGGTCCTGAAACAAGGGTACCAGTGAGCTTACAGGCACCCTTGTTTCTGGAACGGCAAATTTATGAGACCCGAAAATAAGGAATGGGAGGACAAGAAAGGAAGGGGATGGTCCGTCATGGTCGCATCGTAGACAGAGCACAATGTGTCAGGTAGAGGAGGTGCTGCCCTGATCGTGGACTCAACAGGGATTGTTCCATGCTAAATGTCAGGGTGATCAGGCTTTGTGGAGAGGCCATGGGGGAGCAGAGCATGAGTCTCCATGGGCTGAAGACTTGAGCAGAGCAGTAGTCGAGGCGGAGCTGAGTGGACAAGTAACATGGCTGTCAATGGGGAGAGAAGGTCACAGGGGCATACACTAGTGGATTCTTCACACATTCCTTGTACCCTGATTGGTTGGCACTGCATACAAGTGCACTAATAGAATTCACACCAAGGTGGTTCATTAAACATGGCTTGTATTCAGGATCTTAAAAGGACTTCTGGTTTTTCTATTACCGTAACCACCGTAATTGTGCAGAAATGCTAGGTTTAATTGAGTTGGTGTTCAAGGATGGTGAGGGGTTATGGGTACTGGAGATAGAAGTCATCTTACATTTTGATGGCAAACACAGGGCCAGTCCACCTCAGGTCTCTTTTTCTAGTAAACGTTTTGTGACAAATTGGATTCGGATTCACAGAACTACAAGGATGCCTTCATAAGGTAATACAGGGACAGTTCAGAGATATACCTCCCGCGCCTTGTGAGGGAAGGCTAAACACTCAAGAAGGAGGTGTAGGTCAACCGGTAGTGACCCAAATAATACAGAATCACAGTTCAAAATAAAGGACATTGCCAATCAAGGTTCTATACAAATATAAACATTTTAATTAAACAGACCATCTGCATGTAGAACGAAATGAGATTACTACACAAAAACCCCACCCCAAAGGAAGATGCAGCAAACTGGTAAAGTAGCACTCTGATCGTTGCTCCAGGGATGATAGGTAAGAACGACATACAAAGGATATCTTATTGAAAGCAGGAGCAATCAAGCCCTAACCTGTCTCTAGTAGGGTCCAAGTAGACCGTGGGGGCATTTCAGTGACAACAGTACCTGGATTCAGTTCTTGGTGGTCTGACTCAGTCAGACTCAGAGTCGAATGTCACAGCTAGCTGATCAGGCTCAGGTCAGGAATGTAGGATCAAGCAGGCCCTGGCAGCAAGCAGGCATCAAGTAGGGTAGAATGCATGTGCTCTGTGCAGTAGAATGGTGGCTCTTCAAAGATGCAGGCCAGGGTGGCACCAGGAATGCTTTTCAGTTGGCCAGGTTGGGCTTTAGCTGCTGAGTGGGATTGATGAGTGACGCTCCAGCAGTTCGGGTTAGAGCGTGACACCTCTCCAAGGGGTGTTCTTGGGTCCATCGAAGTGTGATCAATGAGGCAGTAGTTCATGGGCTAGTTGGGCTGAGCTGTGGTTGTATCCTCTGGTTAGAATCTGCAGTGGCTCTCCAGTGATTCGGTTTGGGTATTGGCGTTGAGCAGTCGCTTTGAGTTACTATGTGAACATCTTTGGCTAGGACACGATGCTGTGTTGACCTGGTTGATGGTGCAAGCAATGTTTGATGTGGCGGCAGATTACAGCCACTGGCGTCCATGACTTCGCTCTTGTTCCAGGTGCAGTGAACATGAAGCAACCAGATTGGTGCATTGAATAGGAAGTTTAGGCTAATCTGGTCTTTCACTTAGTGTGCAAACATTTCAGGGGGGGACTCGAGGATAGGGTCATTCCTGTTCAAGGTCTGCTCTCCCAGCTTAGGAGATCACAGTGCAGAGTGATAGGTCCTGAGCCACAGCAGAGATTCCTCACGATGTGCCCTGGTAGTGGTAGGGGACAGATCTTGCTTCTGTCTTGGATGATTCCTTCATCACGTCAGGCTGAGGGCTTTAGAGAGTATAACTTTCACAAAGGAAGTTCAGTGAGATCTTCAGAACAAATCTACAGCCTTAAAAGATCCAAGAGGAACTGAGCAAATCAGAAGGCAAAAGTCTTCAGGTGATTGGACTAACGTTAGCCTGCCTTAGTGGTCTCCGGAATGAAGTGAACATTTCCCCATTTATATATATATAACACCCAAAGTGCTTTGCTCCAGAGGAGGTGTAGTGGACAGGAAAGAGAGAGAGAGAGAGGGACAGTTAGAATCAAAATGGTGGAAACCTTCTCACATTCACCAGAGCCCTCCTGCCTATCGTAATCCCACACCCTTTCCTTCTTACTGAGAATAAAGGCCTTTAGAAATGCAGCACCCTGATGTGAGGCTACTCATTTTGAATGCATGTGCTCCCTTGATGCCTGGGACAGCTGCCTGCTGTGTGGCTGTCCCGGGTGGAGGATGTTTTGGTCCCTCACAAAGAGATGAAAGAGGAGGCCTGGCCTTCCATGTCCTTGTCTTGCCACTTCATGGGCTACACCCAGCTGACCAGAATACACATCACCTTCCATAGTGGAGTTGGCTCACAGGCACTGACACGTGTGATATCAATTGGAATGTGGCAGTTGTGTTCATAAGCAGCACCATGCACTATTCTTAAATGTAGGTTTAGCTTTTATTTAAAATGTACTCAAACACCAGCATGGGTGACTCATGATCAGTGGGGCATATCTTAAATGCTGCCTCTGCGGTGCAGATACTTGGCTGTCTCTGTGGCTGTAAAGTGGGCACCTCATGACCTTCAAAACTGCTCTGTACCATGAGTAGAGTGAGTGCCGTGGACTCCATGCCAAAGGCATAGTGCGGCAGGGCACTATGCTTTTGGCATGGAGGCAACGGGAAAGGGGGAATCTGGTTAGCATATTAGCTCTTTTTGAGACATAATTACCCTTGTCATTCCATTTGTTAATACAAATAAAAAAGCCAGGGCTTTGCACCCTTGCCAGATGGCAAATCCTCACACCTTTACACACTGTCTATATGTATTACAGGATCCGTATAAACCCTCCTACAATGGATTAATTTAGCATTTGACCTTTATGCAACATTTCCAACTTAATTTCATGGTAGCTCAACAAATTAATAAATATCAAGTTGTACTCAATTTGTCCACATCTTGCACAATGTATATATATGTTTCTCTGGTGAGTTTAATTTCTAGTTTCTAACAGAGAGTAAGTGTTGGCATGAGCTGTAGGTCTGCTGGGAATTTCACTCTAATAACACTCAGTCACACCAAACATTTTTTCACATGAGTACATTTCTTTCTTTCTTAAAACCTTTTAAACTCTGCTTTTCCTAGTGTCTATAATTGGTACTTGGTTTATACCAAATAAGTGATAACAACGTTTAATGTTTTTAAGATACCTGCAATATATATTTACTAGGGGGACTTTGCCCCGCCTGGCACCTTTGGCACCCAACACCAGGTGCCCCGCCCCCCTGTCACCTTTGGCGCCCAACCTCTGGAGGGGTTCACATCGCTCACCCCCCAACCCCATGGTGACTGCTGCGCATTGGATTCAGGGGCTTGGGCGTTTTTCAGGATACCCCACAAGAGACTTGCTTTGTTAAAACCCCCACCCCTTTGGGGAATCTGAATGTTGGAAAGTATTCCAGCAAAGTTGGAGGAACATGGGATGGAATGACAGCAGACCCATACATTTAGAGCAACAATGGCCCCAAGTCACACCATCATGGTACCATCACTTACATACGTTCATCACAGAACCTAATCAGTCAATATCAGTTAAGACACTTCAAGCGTCTTAGGAATTGTAGATTTGAAGTGCTGTGGGACGTGTTGACCCACTCTGCTATGTTATGTGGCACCACCCTGCCAGTTGTGGGGAAAGAAACAGCGACAATGGCGGCAAAACCGTTGTGCATGCCAAAAACCTACAAAAACCATGTGCTTCAGCACACAAAAAGAGGGATGCACAACCTGCCACCCATGGTGCATGTGCAGTGGAATGGAGCACATACTGCAGAAAAGGTGCCAGTGGGCTCCAGGACTAGCAAACAGAGTGCAGAGAGAAAAGCAGCACTTTGCAAGGGATACCCAAAAAGGTGCCTACAATTGTCATTTGCTTTGTCTCCGAAAACTCCAAAATGCCTATAACACAACCCCTTTTGAACATTCAAAATCTTGCCTTGTGCTAAAATCCATGTATCAAATGAAACATTGTGAAACATAATAAATCTGAAAATTGACAGCCTGAATGCCAAAATCTGGGTGACGTACCCGGGGCGACCTGAATGACAGCTGTCAGAGGAGTACTAAGGTAGCTTTAAAATGACCTAAAACTCAAAAGTCTGCTGAATTAGCAAACATAAACAGGATTTTTGCCAAAAAGGAATACTGATTTTAGTTGTGTTTTTGATTCCACAGATTTTATATGTATTTGTATGTGATGCTACAAATGTGGGTTTTGTTAAGTTTAAGAAGTAATTAGCTTGGCTGAAGTTGAAAAATAACTGGGAAAGCAGGTTTATTCCCAGAAGAAGGGCCTTCCCCTCAGCAGAAACTCACAGGAAGGTGTTAATTGCAGGTTTGGGGCAGAATCTGGTCTACAGAGAGCAAAGGAACAATGACAAGCTGCAGCTCAGGAATCTAGAAGTGTGAAGAGGGTCGTAAATGGCCTCTGGAAGGAACAAACAAGGAAGAGCATGCCCCTGGACGGCAGGGAGACAAAACGAGGCGAGCCAAGCGACCATCTGTTGTTGAACATGAACAAAGAACACTTTTTAAAAGACTTATAACTTGCTATTCAAAATGGTGAAAAATGTATAAATGATAGAGTTGTTAATTTAATTTCTGGCGGGACGTGCAAAGAGGCGACAGAACTGTGTGACATGTTCTGGACAGGAATGGCATGATATGTGATTTTATGCAAAATGTATTACTGTTAGAATTGTGAAATGTACACACATATCCCTATGTTAAACATGCACATTTGCGGAAATTTGCATAAAAATTGAAATGTGTGTTCATAGCGAAAAGGGCAAAATTCTTTAGAAAGCGGAGACAAGATCCCACAGTTACGGGCTTTTGAGGAATAGCTGCTATGTAAAATATGGCATCTGTGTATGTGATTTTTATAGAAGTTGCACATGTGTAAATATGTATTTTGCCATAATTAGACTTTGTGTTCCAGTAGCTAGGGGTGGATTCTCAGCATCATAAAATGACACCATAAAGATGACACTCTGTTTCTCTCCTCCTATCAAGGCAGAGAGTCGACTGTGACCCAATCACCTTTCACAGGGGCAAGTTTAGCTAAGCCGGCCCACACACCCCTTTGTGATGTCATTTTTAAGGCATAAATAGGGACAGCTGAGAGCAGATAGGGACTCCCCGATCCAGCCACCTTCCTGATTCCGGCAAAGCACTCTGATCCAGCATTCTACATCCAGCTGTAAATATTCTTCCAGATCCATATGTCAAATCTCTTGCCAGCAATAGAGATTATTGATTTCCAGCAAGGCCCCAATCCTCAAATTTATTCTCCCCACTCAGTAAAGCGCTGTGTGGCGTGAGAAGGCCATTTTGAACCAGTATCCAGAAATTCTCTGGCTTGCCACCACTAGGCTTGCCTGAGGAACTCGCCATCCAGCTGATCCAAATACCCACAGACTAGGAGAGCAGATCATGTGCCAATCCGGCGTCCGGCCTACAGGATCCAGTCCTGGCCTGATGTGCTGTTTTTCATAGACCAGACCCAATCCTCACCAGGGCTGATGGTCCCATTTAAAAACTTATCCAGTGAGTATAAATAGGAAGAATTGTGTCACATAGCATATGTACTTTGCATAGTCTTATCCCTATTTCAGAACCATCCTATCTTTCATTATAACAAGTATTCTTAGGAGTATCTTTGCCTTGTCTTATCCTTATCCAACCCATCCTACCTTTCCATCAGAACCAGTCTTGTTAGAACTTTTGCGCTGAACATTTTCTCATCTCAAGATGTTGAGTTTCCTTATCAGGTGGGTCACCCTGATCCAGTGGCTGTAACATTCCTGTGTGGTATTCCCTTCTTCATAGTCATCCCCTTCTGTAAGCAAACCCATTTGTCATTTTCAAAAGTGCATTTCTGTTTTCAATTCTCGTGCCTATTTTGCAAAAACCACCTTCACTAAAACCTCCATAACTCCCTCAGTTTTTGTGATAGAAACGAAATTTAATTCTACTTGTAGCCAACATCCATAGAATAGAACCCAAACCAGTGTGATTCTCCCGTTATCGTTATCGCGATTATCGCGTAATGAAAAGTTTGCCGCGATTTTAAAAATCTGAAAGTTTTACATGTGTAAAATAGCTCTAAACGGCTTCCAACTTGGACCTTACGATTTCCATTGTTTTCTGCTGCCCAAATCATTGCTTTTGCTTGTGTGCAACTGTTCAAAGTGACTCCCATAGGAATGTATAACAATTTCTGTGATTTTGACCATATTTGGTGTTTTTGCCCAGTCCATTCTAAAGACAATCTTGAAAGCCAGTCTGACAGCTGAAAGTCAATTCCGTTTTTCTCTTGTGTTTGCTGGAAAGTGGGACTGTTATTCTGTTTGATTTCTCCTCCCATCTCTTTACATTGCCTATTGGGGGGGTTGAGGGTTGTTGCAGGGGGAACTGCTAATCACAGTTCTGTCTGATCTGAACCAACACAAAAGTATTATTTTCAGTGCTGCATTTGTTTTGTTCTTACTTATTCCTAGTGTATTCAGGATATCATTCAGTGTTCTGTCACCCCGTTGGTGATTGTTGTTATCTATTAAAACATATTGTGATCACATTTTAAATACATAAATAAATATTTAACTTTGCAAACCAGCATGATTCCTGGTTCAGTGTGACGGGGGTGTTCCAGGAGAAGGGTGTGATATGAGTGGTATATCGTTCAGAATATTGACCTTTTAGACAAAAATAAATAAGGATTTCAGTTATGCACTACATGCTGAGCTTTGACTTGGGTGTGTGCCGGATTGAAATCACTTACAACTTGGTGGTTCGTCGCGAGATCCTGAATTAGATATAGCACTTGTGACAGTCTAACACAGCGTGCTAGCTAACGGGGTACATACACCTTTTTGGGTTACCATACTGTGCTACACTGTAAAAACACCCTTCAAAAGAAATACTCAAAGGAGTTGGGCCTGTTTGCAAAAGTAAAGCAACCCTGAGATAAGTCAGAAGGAAATTCATATTTCCGGAATGGCAACCCCAGTGGAAATCAATATTGCAAGGGAACACCTACTGCACAAATTGTTTGTCAGGGGTGAATGGGTAGAACAGGATGAACAGGTATGGCTGCAGGGAATAAAACAAGAAGTCACTGAAACCGACCTTAATATCTGGCAGGACAAGGGGCCATTACATCAAGCACTCAGTGAGTTGTACATGACCCCTAAAATAAAAGAGGAGCAATCCAAAATTGCCAAAATAGCGGCCTACCTGTACCTCCACATAGGAGTCATACAGGAAAAGTATGCAGACCATGTAGACTTCACAAAGAGGCAAGGGGAAGCACTGCAGAAAAATCAGACTAATCTGGACTCTGCAGAGCAACGGCTCCAGAGTAGCCAAGAAGCTGAAACAGAGGCTAGGCAGTATGCCGCCAAACTGCAAGAAGAACTGACGCTCTTACTGCAAAAGAATGCAGAGCAAGATTCCCATGGACTGAAACTGCAAAAGAGTGTCAAGAAAGGTTGGACTCTTTAAAACAGAGCCAACAAAAACTGGCGCAACAATTACCTTTTAACAGAGTTTGAGCGGAACAGGTGGTCATCATACAGGACCACATAGACAAATTAAAAGAGGAAAATAATACATTGATTATCAAAGACCTAGAACCCCAAACAGAGTTTGATGAGGAGCACCAGAAAGCTGGTGCCCTTAAAAAATAGAGGGACGACCTGGCTGCACAGAGAGGCACTGTAACTCAGGAAAGGGATGCCTTAGGCCAGGAAGTCAGTCATTTAAAAACAAAGTTAGAAGAAAATCACCTGGCCCTTCAGGAATTTGGTGAAATAAAAATGGATTAAAAAAAGCTGTTAGAGCACACCAGGCGTGTGGAGGATGCTCTGGCAAAGAATAATCAGGCCAGTAAGGACCAAACTCAGGAGGTGAGTCTCCTGCAGCAAAAACTGGCCTAATACTCCCAATTCAGGCATGAAGCACAGAGAGACAATGAGGCTCTCTGTGAAAAGAATGACAGGCATAGACAGATAGCCATACAAGAACAACTCATAGAGACCAGTAAGGCCTTAATAGAGGAAATAGGGGCTGAACGATATGAGGTAAGATGGTAGAGAGAAACTCCTGAGCATAACCTCAGGAACCCTGTCATAAGGGACTTTAATCCCTTCAATTCCATGGACTCTGCCACCCCCATGTCCACTGGCTCATATGAACCAAGGGCCATGGGGATGGTAGACTTCAACATAATGGGAAATATGGGACTGATGGATCAACGCCTCCCAGAAATGGATAGGCAGGCATCCATGAACAGATTCCCAAATATTAGGGCCGGCCTCTCTGAACAGGGAGACTCCAGAGAGGGGAGAATCCGAGAACTGGATCCTCAGAAATATCACCTACCTAGAGATCAGTCAGTAAAATTTGGTGGGGACCCATGAGACTAGGCCCACTAAGAGCATCTTAAAAACTTCTGCCAAGCTGGGACGGTGTGAGGGGGTACTCAGCCATTCCTGGGAGCAGGGGAGAGTCAGAAGACTCTGCTGAGTGCCACAGGTCCCAAGAGACTAGGACCCCACATTCTGCCAGCCATTCCCAAGCTCGCAGAATCAGGGAGAGCCTAGAAGATCAGACAGCCACCTCTGGTAACAGTGCCTCTGAGTCAGAGGATGAGTGGACCAGGGTGACCAGAACTAAAAAGGCCAATAAAGTTAAGAGGGCTCTGCTGAAAGATCCCCTTAAGCAAATCAAAGAATATTGTTCAGAATATTGAACTTTTAGACAAAAATAAATAAGTATTTCAGTTTTGCACTACATGCTGAGATTTGACTTGGGTGCGAGCAGGTATGAAATCACTTACAGCGGATACAATCAAAGTGGGCAAAATGTGGAATGGAATGACACCATACCCATGTCCGTAGGAAGTACAATGACCCCCAAGTGATAGCGTTACAAAATAGGTTACACGAAATTGTCACTCATACACAACTTTAGAAGTGAATACACTCCAAACGCCTTAGGAATTGCAGATTTGGACAGTATACCATTGAAGTGGGCAAAATGTGGAACAGAATGACATTGGTCACATGTATGTAGGACATACATTGACCCCGACTTGAAGTGTTACAAAACACATTACAGCAAACGTTACATGAAAACTTTACACGAAACCGTCACTTATGATTTTATATTATGGGATAGAAAGGACATATAGTGAATTTCATTGTAGAACATCAGCATATTTCATAGTAATTCTCAAACCTAGAATGAGTTGTGCTTGTGTTGATGACACAGGTCTTCTTTTAGGGATTTAATATACAATAACAAGAATACACTGGTTAGCGTTGATCTATGCGAACCTTAACTCCTAATTGTCAAATCATTTCGACATCAAATACCCATTGGTTTTTCAAAATTCTTAAATCATCATGTTCAAATTGCACCTAGATGAAATTGACACATAGTTGACATTGACACACCAAGCCTCTGGGCTTTTACAATGATTTAATGTTAGATTTGAGACACATAACCAGCCGACATGTGTTTCGACTTCTAAAAGGTCCCAGGGCTATTAACATGTTACAAAATAAAATCATTTTACAGAAACAATACACAATTACACTTGAATTACATACAGATCACCAATAAGGTGATAGTCCTAACAAGGAAAACAACGGGATTCACAGTGATATCCCCATAAAAATTAAAGTGGCGTACACACATTGCATCGTATCATACCATCGTGTTTTAAAAGCCACATCAGAAATTGCACATTCAACAGATCAAAAATGTTGAAAAAAACACAAGTAGAAGGGGAAAACCCGATGGAGGAAATGGGAAGGGAAGAGAAATGGAAGAAAAAAGGAGAATAAACCCCATAAGAATCAATTAATGTCTTGTAAAAGTTCTGTATCCTATTATTAGTTTGAGGCTCATAGCTTCCCTTTTGTGAGGTTTGTAGTGCTATAAAACAACCTGACACCAATCGTGCCTTATAAAACTCTTAAGGGAAAGTGAACCTTAATTAATTAAGTGAACCAAAATGTCATTGAGACCTTGATATCCAATGGTGCTTCTGAGTTGTTACATAATTGTATCAAAAGGTTAGGAAACTCAATATTGTTTTTGTGCGTTCATTCTTAACCTCTATGTTACTAAGATCAGTCTCTATGTCCAGTTAAATTGTCCTAATTGTTATTTTACAAAAGGGAGGGACATTCTATTCCTTAATGTCAATCCACTTAAAAGCCTTGTTAGGAGTCATCACTTCAACATATTGATAAGTGGACAGGTTAATGAATTATACTGATAGTTTTCTGTAGTCACTTATGTCAAAGAAGAATGATTTCTTCTCTTGCGTTTTGATGGTGAAAACCACATTGGTTTGTTCAAATTCAGCTCTATAAACAATCTTGGAAGGAATGTAAAAAGGCAAACATCCCTTAGGATAAAGATTAAAACACATTCTGTTAGAAATATGTCCCCAATTAATTCAATGGTAGTTTCTCAAAGTAAGAATTATCCTGCCATCCTCCATCTTGTGGCTTCTATCTTTCTTGGATTGTCTACTGTAAAAACGTGTATTATTTGTAAAATGATATCTGCTGAGTCGCAGGGCACACCAATGCCTGATTTGGCCCACACACAATAATTAATAGGAGAATTGTCCATCCCTTACCTGATGTAAGGTTTCAATTAGAAATGTGGTCATGAGGTAAATGCTCATGTTATACTGGTCAATTCCAAAATCCCACTGCAAAAAGGGTGGTGAATTTAAAAGGGTGCTTAAAACATGGGACTAAATTTACGAATGGTTGATATCCAGTAAACCATAATGTCTAGATAACTTATGTTTGAAGCGTGTTGATTGGACACACAATGGGCCTCATTACGAGTTGGGCGCAAAGGGATACCGGGCACCGGTAAGGACACCGGTGCCTGCCGGTAATCCCTTTGTGCCCTATTCCGAGTTCCCTTAGCGTGTCCCTTCCTTAACTCCTGGTTTTACCAGGCATTAAGGACGGGACCCGTTAAGGGACTTTAGAGATAATAACGGTACCGCAATTTGCAGTACCGTTACTAGCGCCTTCCCATTCAACCCTATGGGGGCTCAAATGGAAATGGGGAATAGCTTTTTCAATGGGGACTTACCGGTCCTGCAAAGGTCGGAATAGACCGGTAAGTCCCCATTGAACCAGGGCGGACTCGGTACCAGTTTTGGAGGTAGTCATGGCGCTAATACCACCATGATTACCTCCATACTCGGAATTAGGCCCCATGTCTGAAAACAGAAATGCGGGCAATCCCCTGGTGTGCCGTTTGCGGCCGCCATTTTGTTTAAGCCATCTATTTAAGGCTTAGTGACATGGCAGGTTGGACGTGTGACATCATCAATGTTTACATAAGGTTTATGCCACGATTACAGTTGTCCATTTTAATTTAAAAAAATGTGTCCCAAAACCAATTGCTTGCACATATAAAAATACATTCTAATGCTCAAGAGTCAAACATGAAGTGTTTGCTTGTACAACATAGGGAATTACTTGCTGCATGCTTCTGACCTGGAACAAAAGTAACCTGCCAATCAGGTTTTGCTTTTGTGGATGCCAGACTATATAAAGTATCGGATTAATGATATTATCTTCCTTAGGAGGTGTTACATATAATCTAAAAAAAATTAGAGTGTTATTCACTTCAAACAGGTTCATGGGTTCTCTTGTTTACTTGTCCTATTTATCCCATAAAGCTCACTGGTATTTATCACATATTAGCAATCAAGCTTCTCACAAAGGGACCCCTGATAAATCACTGATTCGAATGCGGTTAGATTACCTTATTAATTGACTTAAATACTAAATTACGAGCAACAGTTTTCGTTGCTTAATGCTAATTAATGGTTTTATTTCTAAGACCTCAACATTTTCTGATAGCAGTACAGGAATGATGTAGGCACTACAAATCCCTTTCTTCATAGTAATAGTCAAAAACAATGTCTACTGCATATGTCATACATCAATTCTAACCGGTTCATGTTATATTCCACTACCATCACTGCGCACATCATTGCAGAAACACTCTCATTTCATTATCTGAATGTAGGCCCAGTTGGATCGTTCCAAATTGACAGATCATTCTGGCTTCGGTTTGTCTGAAGGTCTTTTCCCTGTCACCTCCTCTTGCTCCAAACGGTATATGATTCTATCCTACAATGCGGAAATCGTCCCTGTTTCTCATCTGATGTTTACTTAGCCAGTGCACAGAGAACGGGAATTTGGCATTGTCATGCCCCAAATTACTAAGGTGCTCTCCATTCCTTACTTACATTTCCTGGATAGTACTCCCAGACTAATAATAACATAAGGAACCTGTACAAGACATGAATTGATTCTTTTGGGTTTTTTCTCCTTTTTGCTTCCATTTCTCTTCCCTTCCCCTTTCCCCAATCAGGTTTTCCCTTTCTACCATGTTTTTTGTTGACATTTTTGATCTGTTGAATGTACAATTTTTGATGTGGCTTAAAACATGATTGTATGTTACTATGCAATGGGTGTACACACCTTTAATTTTGATGTGAATATCAATGTGAATCCCGTTGTATTCCTTGTTAGGACTATCACCTAATTGGTGATCTTTAGCAAGTATCTGTGCATGTACCCTCCAAGTGAATAAATATACAAAATCAATTGTGTCAACCTAGAAAAACAGAATAGGTAGGTAGCTCAATTCGTCCAGTGTCGTTTTTTAAATAAAAAGGCTGAACAATATCTTTGGTAGATACTGTTTGGACAAACATTGAATGACTGCTTGGGTTATCATGAGCTTGATGATTAAGCCAAAGCCAACTACAGTCCTGATTCAATATGTATGAAAAGAATGGCTCTCTCTTGTACTCTGTTAATTTCCTGTACATATCTCAACATTGTATCAGTTCAGACAAATATTAACAAAAGCCCCTTTTCAAGGTTACACTTTATTTATTTTTTACTGAATGGCACCATGTCAAGGATAAATTAGAAACGCAATGGCTTACCTAGAAAGCGTTCATGGTCAGGAGAGACACTACATTTTAGAAGTGCCATTCACTATTTTAGGGGATTTAGGGATAGTTAAGCTAATGGATTATATAGTAATCTGTAACACATTGTAAAATGGAAGACACATTGACATAGGAAATAGAGAAAAAGGGTGTACCTAGTAGAAAGAGGTCTCAGTAGTGGAATTGCCACAAACCTGTAAGAAAGATGTAAGGGCAGCCAACAAACTTACAGGAAATCCCATTAGAATTCGCCCTGATTTTTCTGCGTTGAAAAGTATTACAAGCTATGGACAAATCCACATACGTGGACACCTTGGCCAATGCATGGACATTGCTTTGTGAGCAACATACAATCTTAAACCCTAACTCCAACGGCTTACCAGCCCATTTTTCTGATATATTTATGTTGAAAAAATTCTGAACCTTTAAAATTTAGACAGGAATCACACTTTACAGAATAAGGAAAAACTGTATTTAATAGAAGGTAAATAATTGTACCTTCACTTTTAAATGTTTACCTCTCATTTTGTTTTAGTCAATAGTAACCATCTGCTGCCATGAATGCCCAAACAGAGAATTAGAACACAGGCCCTCAGATCTGAGCATATTTTCTATTGCATGAAAATATATGTCCTTACTTTGGTCACCATGGTAAAAACAAATCCAACACACCTTAGCAATGATACAGCAAAAATAGGCCCTCAATGCCATCTCTTTCCACTTTTTAGTCAGGACATGAATGGAATCCAAAGGAACACAGAGACATATTTTGGAGACTAGAGATGACCACTGCACTGTTTGATATGCATGTATTTATTCACACATTTGTATAGAGCACACAAACCCTCAATAAACCTCTTAGGGCTGTGGTGATGAGGTGGCAGGAAGAGTCAGAACCAATTTTAGAAGAAGTCATACACATTGCAAAAAGTATACCAAGATCAACTGAAGCATGCAGGAACATATTGAAGGCTATATCTATGGAGAGTGTAAATACATGTCCACAACAGGAGATAAAGGGGACAAAGGAAAACCATACAATAGAGAATATATGGAAAAGATGCAAGCAAATGTTAGATGCTATAGGTGTGCTGCATGTAAACATGTTGCTGTTTCGCAAATCAACAAAATATGCAATATTTGAGGAAAAAGGGTTCATTGCTTAGGCTGGTAGGAACAGATGCTACAGATGAAATATTGGCAAGGATAGGAGAGAGATAGCATTAATAGATGAAGCAACAGTTAACAGATCTGGAATAAAAAAACAGGAGACCACTGAAGGAAGTCATTGCAAGTATTTTCTGATGGTATGCGACCTAGATGAAGACCTAAATGAATTTCGAAAAGTGAAATACACCCTGCGACATAGTGATTGTTGTAGAAAAGCTACAATTAATGGCAGACACAGGATCCTCACACACAATTATACTTCAAAGCATGTACAAAGAAGTAGTAGAGGACAGTTAGAGCATTGAATCATGTTACAAAGATGCCATGTGCATATTTGGGACACTAAATTGGCATGCTTGGTTGCTGTGTGTAAGGATGACATTCAAGGATAGAGACATTGCGGGAAAAGTAAATACTGTGGAAAAAGGTCCACCCATTTTAAGCTGAAGGTATCACGCTTGTTAGGAAGGATTTCTGAACTCTGACCTGGGGGGGGCAGAGGTTCAGAAGGCCAACCTAGTTTCTTGGAACAGGGTAACCTCTGGACAAGCCAGACCAATCAGGGTAGCCATGGCAGGCGGTCAAGACTAAGTCTCAAGAGGGGTGAGGGTGACTGAAAGACCTCAATGAGCACACAAAGCAAGTACACACACAAATTACTCCAGTCAGGTGTTATATTAAAAATATTGACACATTTATTACAAGGCCTTTGTGACATAGATCATAGCAAATAATCACAATAATACTAAAGTAAACCAATACATCACATTCAACACAATATATATATACAAGACCATGCGGGTCTAAGGGGTTAAAAGCACAAAATATGTAGACCACCTAGATGGGGAGGAAAACAGGCAGTGCAAATAATCTTTAGACCCAGTTCAACCTCAATAATACACCTAAGAGGCAGTCCAAGCCCTACGAAGAGAGGAGCCTTATGCTCAATAGTACATGCACACGCTTGTGCCAATGGACAAAATAGGGTCTCTTCAAGGGTCTCTAGCAGCTCGCGAAGGTGGATATGGCGATAAAGAACAAGTTCCCACTATTCAAGCAGGACCTCCACTTGAGGGCAGAGGCAGTTTGAGAGTGCAGGATGGAGTTGCTATTTTGTAATATCTGTGGAAAGGAAAGGGTCCCTCAGGGGCCACTTCCTGCATAAAAATGGGCTCCTGCATTAGGGGCCACCGGTTGGGGTAGGGACTACTCACCGGTCCCCGACGCAGGCAGACCCAACCTTCGCCAGTACAGTCCACTTCGCTGGCAGGTTCGAATGCGACAATCAGGACGTCTCAACAACGTGTAGTTTCCGAGATACAGTGAGGATTCCCAAAGGGGACAGTGGCGATTTCTCCGCTCTGGGTGGAGGAATCAGCCCAATCCCACTGAAGCAGGCTTCAGGGTTAAGGGTGTCATGAATGCACCGAACTTGCACAGGTCGTTGCCACAGCAGGGCAACACAGTAGCCGTGTTTACTCTGGTCCGAGCGCACTCAGACCTGGGAATGCCAAGTGTACGAAATTCAGTGTGAGGGTGCCGTGGACAAAGAGCAAGCAGTATACCAAGTTTCGAAGGCCTCCTCGAAACCGCGGCGGTAACAGAGCATACGTCCCGTGTAAGTTGGTCAGCCCACTGGTTTGCCCAGGGACACTTCCGAAGAGGCTTACTTGCAGGGTTTGATGAAGGTGCCGAGAATAGTTGATCCCACTATTTGAATGGGTCGAAGCGTTTTGGCAGACCTTCTAGGATGATCAGATGCAGAGGGGTCTCACAGGACGACAGCGGGCTCAGGGTGCCAAACCTTCCAGCGGGTCACCAGCGGTTCCTCGACTCGGCTTCTTATTGCAGGATACTTGGCTCCCTATCCTTTGTTCGTGGGAACTCAGGAGATTGACATGGTAGTGGTGTTTTCAGACTCCTATTATCCAAAGTTCCCTTTGTGCCAAAACGGAGAGGACCCAATGGGAGATCTGCTCACAAACACGCACTCCATACGTGGACCAGTCACGGGGCACGGTGGTCCCAGGCATTCAGGACACTCCAGACTCTCTTGCACCCAGGATGTGTATTGGGAGCAGACATCCCAGCCCACATCCTGGAGGCACACACACAAGGCATGCAGAAGCCTGCGAAAGCATTGGGTTTCGTGGGAAAGTGCATGACCAACTATGGACTGACCTGGGTCGGTTCGACCTGGGAAAGGTGAAGGGGCAAGATGGCCAAAGGACAGGACAAATAACCTTGTGGCATGGCCATTTTGGAGCCAGGCCACCTATTCGTGCCAAGCGCGGTAAGCACGGTTTACATGGCAAGAAAGGGTTAAAAATACATTAAAACGATAGCTGCCACCAGTCCTGTCCATGACACATCTGCACAGTTCATAGAAAGTCCAGTGAGAGTTTCTAGGGCCTTTGGAATGACTAGAGACCTACGGGTGCTGTAAAGTAAGTTACATTGCACACTTGTTACATGTTGCACAAAAGCTGCAACCTGAGGAAAGGACTAAGGGAAACAAAGGCTCCCACTACTGACTGTCTTAAAGGCATGTCAGTTTCCCCACAAAAAGTGAGCGAAAGCCCAGAGGAGTGCAACTGAGGGCTGTGCTTCTCTGGCAAAGTTTAGATCAGGGTTTAAACAGCAGCAAAAGGTTTGGGGGTTGACACATGGAGGGAAAATTACATTCAGATATGAAATCTTTCCTAACAAAGCTGAATAGGACAACGAATTGAACCAGGTGTAAAGGAACCAGTATTGATAATTGAATATAACTTACAACAACAAGGTTGGATTGCAAAGTTTCTAGAGGTATTGTCAGAAACTATTGACATAGTAAAAGTGTTTCAACGTCACTATGAACTGAGAAATGAATGTAAACACTTAGCAACATTTATCACACTGCGTTGACTGTTAAAATCCAATAGGATGCTATTTGGGTTAGTATCTGCCATTTCTATTTTCCAAAATTTAATAGGAAAATTGTTTAAAAATGTTCTAGCAGTCATTTATTTTCAAGATTACATTTTAGTTTAAACTAAAAATGAGCTGGAACATGAAACAAGATTGAGACAAGCACTGGTAAAACCTTAAGAATATGGCATGACTGTTAATTGGCAAAAGTGCAAATTGTTTCAAAAACTAGAAGAGTATGTGGGGCATAGATTATCTGAAGAAGGAATTAGCACAAGGGATCGCTAGTCAGAAATATCATTACGCACCTGAGCCAAATGATAAAAAATAACTAATATCGTTTTGGGATTTATTTTATTTTATTTATTTTATTACATTTGTTATACGCCCAGACCCGGGGGTAACACGGCGTAGTTACAGACAATGGGAGAATGCAATCTTAGAAAGTACACAAAGGCACACAGGAAAAGCAGTCAATAATATTCAATAATATTCAAGGCAGTCAATAATATACAATAATATGCGAAGCAGTCAGATATGTACAGTTAATTGGAGCAGATTAGTGCTCTAGTTCAGTTAGAACTTATTGAAGAGCCAAGTCTTCAGGATACTTTTGAATTTAGGGAAGGAGGTTTTGTTCATAATGTGGGTAGGTAGCGCGTTCCAGTGTCTAGGTGCCAGTGTTTTGAAGCTACTGCCCCCTGCTTTCTATCTTTTGTATCTGGGGGGTTTCAAGGTATGCGTTTTTGTTGGACCTGAGAAGTCTAGTCTGGGGCTTCATCGTGACTGTGTTGTTGAGGTATTTGGGAGCTTTGTTAGCCCTGCATTTTTGGGTGATGCTCAGGGTTTTAAATAGAATTCTGGCTTGTATGGGGAGCTTGTGTGAATTTTACACTTAACTCAGGAAAGATTGTTGAATCTTTGATGGAATTCATGTGAAAAGGAGTAATGTTTGAGTGGTCAGAGCGAAAGAAAATATCTGTGAAAAGGGCAAAGAGCTGCATGATGAGAACTCCTGCATTGTAAAGCATTCAACACAAGGAAGAAGACAATAATCACAGTACATGACAGCAATACGTGTTTTGGAGCTGTCTTGACACAAGAGAATAAAAAAATTGGTTAAGTGACAGTTTTGCATCACACACTTTGGCCCAGGCAGCGAGGGGCTACTCACCTATTGAAAGAGAAACATTGGCTTGTCCATGGGGTGTACAATTATACAGGCAATGTGTGTGCAGAGCACTATTTGTTTTAGATACAGATCATAACACTTTGCCTAAAATAATAGGTGGAGGTCGTTCAGAAAAAGCATTTCCCAGAATATTTAGGATTGCATCAGGATTGACTGTGTACAACTACAAAATAGAATTTAAACAGGGTCAGCATCATAAAATTGCAGAGTGTTTATCAAGGTTACCGTTGATGAACAGCTGAAGTGAATGATGTGGCATCATTTGCTGAAGTGTGTGTTTTGGCTGGGAGTACCATAACACAAGAAAAGTGGATGTGTGCTCAAAGAAATGACATTGCGATACAGGAAGTGTGCAAGTATGTGATAGAGAGTTAGCCACTAACAGAAAACACAAAGGAAGGGGTGAAACCATATTCTACTGTGGCTGAATTCTTGTCTACGAAAGGTGGAAAATTGAGGCGAGGGCAGAGAGTAGTACTGCCCCAGGATGTCAGGTGTGATGTCATAGCAAATGCCCATGTTGGACTTTCTGGAATGACTTGCATGAAAAGTTAAGTTATGGAAAATTTCTGGTGGCCAGGTATGGATAGAGAAGCTGGTAAGTATGTCAGAGAATGCAGTCTAAGAGACAAAGTGTTAGTTACTAGGACGTCTCTGCAAAATCCCTCGATATTGCTGACAGAACCTTTTTACGAAAGTGGCTATGGACATAAGAGGATCTTTTCATGGAGTAAGAGTAGACAGAAGGAATGCATTAGTGTTGATGGACTATTATAGTTGTTGGTTTGAAATAAGGTTTGTGAGGAAAGTTAATATTGAGGTGGTAATTAATTTTCTGCAAGATATTTCAAAAAGGGAGGGTTTCCCAAAGGAGCTTGTTACAGACAATGGAACACAATTTGTGTCTGCAAAGATGGTGTGTTTCTTGCAAACCGATTTGTAGAGAGATTCAATAGGGTGGTTAAAATTCTGATACAGCTCAGTATGGCTTCCAGTTTGAACATCGATGAGGAGATGATTGCAATGTTGTATGCAGAAAGAGTGAGGAAACATCCCAGTCTGGGATAAACACAATTTCAGTTAACATAGGAAAGGTGTCAATGGAGACGCAAGGTGGTCCAGATGGATGGTAAGCATATTGAGTCAGGAAAAGGATGATCAATGTAAGCATGTGGATTTCTGGAATGTAGGGAGGGGAATGAACAAGATGAAAGAGATATATGATTTGAAGAAGGGAGCATGTTATCTTGGAATCAAGGTGGGTGATTGTGATGAATGCACTAGGAAGCACCCAGGAAATATCTCGACAGACATTGGCTCTGACAATACCGCCAGCATAAGCAGGTTAAACAGTGCAGCAAAGGGTTAAATGTTCCTGGTAGAGGGGGAGGATAATTGACAGTGTCTTCTAACCAATCACAGCAGGGATTCAGGCTGTTGTTTTTTTCTCTTGTTTTGTGGTTGCTAGGGAACGGAGGAGCTTGAAGAGGAAAACAACGGTTACATTTGGGCTTACTAACAAGAAGCCTGATGAAATGAAACCAGATACGGAAGAAGAGATATATGTATATGTATAAAAATAGAAGCGAGCAGAAGTTGCACCGTTGCAGTGTTTGTTAAGTTAAGAATATATTTAAAGAAGCGTCCCACGGAAACGCCGTAGAAGAAAACTCGAAGCGGCAAAATTCCTGACTGAGTGTCGGAGCGACTGTAGAGGTGAGAGCTCTTTGAGGGGAGAGAAGCAGAGTACGAACCTGCGTAGCTACTCCGAAGTCGCTGCAGAAACTCCCGAGTTGTGTGAAAGGTGGATCACAACAACGGGAAAAGTGGGCGGAGTTTACCCGGAGTCGCCGAAAAAGGAGAGAACAGCTGCAAAGTGAGGCGGAACTCTTTTCTAGTTGTCGCCCAAAGTAGGAAGCTGAAGAGAGGGGCGGAGAGCAGCCGCCGAAGCCGACGCAGCACACAGCTGATCGGAGACGAGAGACGCTTCGTAATTGATGAGGTGAGAGGAATGAAGCCGGCGGAGGGCGGGGGCCGCTAAAAGTGTTCATTGTATGCTCGAGCAGTTTAACGAAGTACAGGGGGAAGCTTGATATACAGCAGAAGTGGAAAGACAGCGAACACATCCGAGAGTAATAGAGAGAGATTATAAACAAGGACTGAGAAGTGAGGTACAAGTGGTGAAAAGTCAAAGAAGCTTTACAAAAGCCAAGTTAAAAAGCCAATTCTTCCAAAGTCAAGAATGAACTCGAAACCTCTAGAGAGTATCAAGCCATAGCACAAAGGCACTTGGGGAATAACATGAGCGCTACTTGAAGAGAACGTAACAAACAGCCAAAACAGAGAAAGATAGTAATACAGGAAAAGAGACTATGAGGTGTTTGTGAGAACAGAGACTGTGAGAAAGATCTTAAGAACTTGAGAGAATAACTTTAAGAGGATTACCTGAATTATCCAGTGGCGGTACCTGAAATAGTTATAAGCCGAGGTCGACAAAAGAGTTAAAGACGTATCCTTTTATCTCTAAACCAAGAGAAGTAAAGTTAATAAAAAGTGTGTTTGAAATAGAATAACTTCTACTTCCGGCCTCAGTGTCATTATTACAGAACTTGCAAAGTGCCGTCTTACAGTGATATAGTCCAGATTAAATTACTGTTTGGTGTGCAAAAAAGTTGAAACAAAATGTAGTGGTCCAATTAAAGATCCGGTGTGATTATTTGGAATGGATGATGGTGGAGTTTGAGTAGCATAGCAGACATTATTGCCATACATAATATTGACTTCCTAGCCATCACAGAATCATGGCTCCATGCGGCAGTGGGCCCGCCCCTTGCCCTAGTTCTGCCAGACAACTACACTACCCGTAGAATGGACAGACCCTCGGCGAAAGGAGGAGGCTTTGCCATCATAGTAAAAAACACCTTTAACACAAGAGAGCTACCAAACACCTCTCTCCACTCAGGGGAATTACTCTCAGTAAAAAATTACATTATTGCCTTCTGCCACCTTTAATATCCACTTGATCTACAGACCCCTGGGGCCTGTAGATATTTCTTTGGCTGGGGCCTCCCTCTGGAACAGCCTCCCTGCCTCCCTGAAACTTGAGGAGAATCATCTCCGGTTCTGGCAGCACCTCAAAACCTTTCTCTTTGCTTCTGGTTTTTCTCCTCCTCTCCCCTGCTAACCTCCTGGCTGAAACTGAAACTGCCCTGGTTACCTCGCCATCCTCTGATTCCGGGCCTAGATCCCTCTCACGCCAGTCACATACACCTGCACTGCCTTCCTGGCAACCCCCACACTTGGGGACTGTTTTCTGTATCCTACAGTCCCACTACCAGCACTTGACACCTGATGTCTGCAATTACCCTTGCACTTGCCACCTGCTGGCCGTACTTGTACTTATTGTTATTTATTTTTTATCCCATGTACTGCACTGTCCCCCTCCCCCTTTATCCCTGCACGTTCCCCCTTCCCTCTTCCCATGTACTTGCGTGATCTGAATGACACCTGGCCTAGTGGATCGTTGTCTGTCTTCCCTCTGTACCCCCTCCCTTGCCTCGTCGCGCCTTGAAACACTTGTGTACAAGTGCGTTATAAATGCCATATCATATCATGCTCTCTTTTGAGAATGATGTAGCCCACATCCTTTCCACTAAAACTAAGCCTAATTCCCAGACCATTATCCCGGGTGACTTCAACTTAGGTTTCAGCGACCCACTAGACAAACAAGCACTCTCCCTAGCCAACACCATGTCAGCACTTGGCTTCTCACGCCGAATCCAAAATCCCACACATGCTAAAGGTCGCACCCTTGACTGGCTTGCGGACCTTAACTGCCAGTCTACCATCACCCCGAATTCCGCCTGCCCCTGGTCTGACCACCAACTCATTTCAACAAAAAAGGAGGTGGGGGAAAACAATCTTTATACTGTTCGACCAAACTGGCCCCCCGACTTAGGTAATCCTATAAGCAACATACATCAGGTTTGGAGAACAGTGAATAAGTCACAGGTGGGAGGGTTAACTACTACTGCAGAAGGCCAAAATAAAAGAAAACAACAGGCTTTAATGTTGATTGCTCAATATGTTAGGTGATGCAACTGTTTAGATTCACGACTGAGCCATACACAATAAACAGAATATTGGCATATACATTTTATTATTATACATTTTACAATACTTAGTACTCACTAGTTAAAAAATCACAACTAGGCACCTTCAAACTATCTTACAATTCATCAAAAGGTTGCAATGAAAATTGTAAACAAAAAGAAAATGTGCAGACTTTATAATTAGTCTGTGGAGCTCAAAGTAGCTCAAGATTCACGCATCACGCTAGCTCACTGGTACAAGTAGCTCATATTAGGAAAGGTAAGTTTTATCAAAAAGATCTACGTGGTAAAGCACCATTGCTCATCCCGCTCATTCAAGGGGCCCTCGGTAAAGATTTCTCACTTACAGAGGCAAATTCGATATTGTCACCCTAATCTAATGCTATCTATTACGTAAACACTTTTGAACTTGTCGCAGAACAAACACGCAAACAAAACAACCCACAGATTGCCATTATTACACTAGGTCTACTTTCCTAGATGGGTTGCATGCACCACCTCATCATGTTTAACATTGCAACTAAGCTTGGCCCTACCAACCTCCCACAGCTGGCCCTGGCTGTCTTTTCAAGAAACAACCAAAACATTACGAGCAACAATCTACTACCCTCGCTACAATCTATTTTAGCACCTCAAGACAATGATTAGAATAATCCTACTATCATGGTAAAACAGTATAATAAAACTGTTCTCGCAGCCATAGAAAAATTAGCACCTCTATCCATGCGCAAAGCTAAACCACACGTACACCATGCACACGTAAAGACATGGTTTACACCTTCCTTAAAAGTCTTAAGAAACTCGAAGAGAAAAGCCGAATCTAATTGGAAAAAATGTCAAAATGTACTAAATGAAGCAGAATTCGCCAAAGCTACCCCTGAGTACATACAAGATGTCCTTCTTACAAAAAGTACCTTATACAATGAAAGAATCACAAAGGCTAACTCAAAAACAAAGGAACTCTTTGCCCTTCTCAGAGAATTAGAATCTCGTGCACCCCCAGTAGAAGGTTGCAACAAGGATGCAAGTTGGTGCTCTGACATCCAGAAAGCCATTTCTGACAAAATCACATTACTTCAGTCTAAAATTGAAGCAAAAAAAAACCTTAGTCCAATCCTCCTCACCTGCTAATAAGATCTCTACCAACTACAGTCTCCAATACAGAAGTCCTCAAAATTATCACTAGCCTTAAAACCCAAAGGTGCCAAGGCAACCCATGCCCTGCAGCGGTCATGAAAGACTGTGCTCCTCAACCTACCCCTTTCATCACAAGCCTTATCAATGCCTCGTTTGAGAACAACTGTGTCCCAACCAATCCCAAAAATGCCTGGGTGCTACCATTACTAAAAAAAAAACAATGCTTGACCCAAACATTCCTAATAATTATTGTCCAATCACGACAGTGTCCTTCCTGCATAAAAGTCTAGACAGGGTAGCATACTTACAAATTCAAAACTACCTAGGCACTAATAACCTCCTCGGATTATGACAGACTGGATTCTGCCCGAGACATGGGACAGAAACAGCTCTCTTGGATTTAAAAATCCAAATGGACGAGCTAAAAGACAATGAGAAACTAGCACTGCTACTCCCCCTCAACCTCTCTGCCTCATTTCATCTTGTGGACTATAACATTCTGTGCAAACACCTAGCCTCAGCAGCACATTTCTCCCCGAATGCCACTCAATGGAAACAATCTTTCTTGACAGACAGAACAATGAGGGTTTTCTCACCCAAAGCGAACGCACTTACAACAGCTGTCACATGTGGAGTACCCCAAGGTTTGTGCGTCTCCCCTACGTTATACAATATCTTTACGAAACCTCCATTTGACCGATTGGACAAATTGGGCCTCATTACGACCCAGGCGGTAAGTTACCGCCTGGGTCGTACCTTTACCACCATGGCGTAAACTATGTTTACGCCATGGTGGTTGGCGGACTTACCGCCCCATTCCGACCTTGGCGGGGCGGTAAGTCCCCATTTACCCATTTACCCTTCCCCATTCCCATTTTGCCCCATAGGGCATAATGGGAGTGGGGAAGGCGTTAATTACGCCAACGTAAATTACGGTGGCGTAATTAACTCCATGGTCCCTTAGCGCCATGGATCTTAACGGCTGCAAAAAGCAGCCGTTAAGATCTCCGTGGCGCTAAGGGACCTCGTACTCAGGCGGTAAGGGTCGGCGCTGTTTACGGCACCGTAAACCCCTTACCGCCTGAGTTGTAATGAGGCCCATTGTGTGTCACCTACACTAACTATGTAGATGACACCGAAATCCTCATTCCCATCACTGGAGACCATGCCACCGATTCTGCCCCCCTATATGTCATCTATCTAACTATACAAGTCTGGATGGCTCACCATGGTCCGTGCCTGAACGATGAAATGATGGAGTTGCTCCTCGTATGATCACAACTCCGACTCTCCAAACTAAATGACGCCTTCAAAACATTTAACATCGACGGTAACACAATTAAAGTATCCAATGGTTTTTACCTGGGCTCGTCATTCACTCTAACGAAACAAGTAAATGCTACTGCATCTGCAACAGCATACACTTGCAGACTCATTATGGCCTGCAGACCATTCTTGTTATCGGACAGTTGCATTACTCTAGCTAGAGCTCTCATTCTGACTATATTGGATTACTGCAATGCACTTTATGCGGGCACTAAAATGCACAATGTCAGAAAACTACAGGTTCTTCAAATCAACTCTTTAAGAGCCGCCCTTAACATTCCCAGAACTACACACATCTCTACAACCAGACAGAATGCACACTAGCTGCTGGTGCAAGAACGGATTATGTTAAAAACACTCACACGGACACACAAATGCCTACACCAGTTGGCCCCCACATACTTGGCAGACAAAATATCTAGATCCCAATTCCGCAGGCCGACTAGAGCAGCCTGCATGCGCCTACTTGCCACGCCTAGATACAAACTCCAAAAATCAGGTGGCAGCAGCTTCCCTACAATAGCCAGCAAACAATGGGACGCCATGTCAGTCACTCCGAGAGGGGACCTTCTGCAAACAATTAAAAACCCACCTTTTACTCAGGGCTGGGGTAACTAAGCCTTCTACTCAAAACTATGTAAACAATTGCGTAGTCACAAGCTTAAATGGGAAATTCCTATGAAACGTGTTAATCTCTATTACCCTGTAAACTTCGGGACTGTTAGCATTCCAAACCCATCTACCATCTTATGACTATGTAAATAACGGTGTTCCGCCTTGCCCATTCGGGGCATCGTATGTAACCATGTACATTTAAAAAAAAAATAATTTTATTGGTTTTTAACAAAGAAAAAACTTTTAAAATAACAATACACTGTACAAAACAATACAACACAACACGACACACATCTCCTTCCTACGCAGAACCTCCAGTCACTGCTTATTTGGCCTTTCTAGTCGTGATCTCCACATGATGCATAGCAGTTCATTTAACCCGGTTCCAATTTGAACCGATTCTCTATTTCAGATAGCAGAACAGTTAATGGAATTACCAATTTCATGTCCATTCCACCATGCATTTTTAGTCACCAATCATCTGCACACAGACACGGGTGATTTATTGACCAGGAGCCCAAATGTATTGTCCTCACCTCTCTCAATGCATTGCAAAACAGAATCAAGTGTTTAAATGTTTCCTTATCTTTTTTGCACAGTCTACACACACTGTCTTTATGCACATTCTCTGGCCATGTGCAAAGCCGTTCTTTAGTCTTAAATGCGTTCAGCCGAAACAACATAAAGAACCTACTTGTATCCGAGTCAGGTAGCCGGGCAATGTACTGCTGGATGTTATTAAAGCCCCTTGCTTCAGCCGGTACATCTACCATCGCCTTTGAGGCCGCTCTCTGGCTCGACGTCAAGTCCCAATCAGCTCGCCAGATCTTAAGCCTTGCCGCCGTAGGGTTCCCATGTAGTTGATCTGGATTGATGTCTTACTCTGTCAGCAAGTTTTCGCAGCGTTTTACCCACAATGCAGGGATGTCATGTCCAGTTGCTGTTACATTATGAAATAGATCAAATTGAGTAATTTGCTCTCTCACTCTGGTTTTTCGGAATAAGGACAGTAGCTTCCAAATTATTCTTGCATGCATTGAAATCAAAGAGAGTTTGTATCTCATACAGGATGTTGAGATTCCCTTCGGCAGACCCAAGACTTTCGACCAGTAGATGTTCTCAAGGGTAGGCCACAAGTCATGGGAACATCCAAGTGCATTTACGGCCCCGTATGTTAATACAGGTATTAACTTCTGTTGGTAAAAAGTCAGTGCCGGTTTAGAGAAAATTTGCCAAATGTTCTGTTTAGCACACGTGCCTGGCATGCGAGTTGTTTGCATTTCCTTTTAATTTCTATGATCCACAGACCGTCATATATACTTGCATTTAATACCATTCCTAGCTATTTTACACAACTCAAGACGTTCAAAGGTTCTTGTGTCAAATGCCAAGTGAATGTCTTTTTGCCAATACTGTTTTTGTGGTTTACAAATTTTTAAACACAAGAATCTCAGATTTTTTTGTGTTGATCTTCAGATGGTTGGAATTCACATATTCTTTTACAGCTTCAAGTTTTTGTTGTAATCCAATCGGTGTCACATCCATCAAAATCAAATCATCTGCATTTTACAACTAACTGAGATGGGCTTTGCGTAGTTTCGGTGGAAACGATTTCACTGCATCAATACTGTCACCAATGTCAGATATGCAAAGGCAAGAAATTGCTGCAGCTAAGGGACAGCCCTGTTACACACCCTTGAATGTTTTAATCTCAGCAGACAATGCCCCGGACTGATCTAACCGTATTTGAATCGAAGATCCAGTATGGAGCTCACAAATGGCAGCCAACAGATCTTCTGGACAGCCCCACCCCTGTATCTATCTCCATAACAACTCGCGGTCAATGGTGTCAAATGCATAAGACAGATCAATAAAAGCCAAATAAACTTGTGTATGTGTTCTCAGGGCATCCATTTTGATTAGATTTAAAATCAACAGATTTAGAGAGCAACCTACATTTTTAACAAAACCTGATTGCCTCTTGTCCACTCGCTGGGATTTTGAAGCCCACTCGACTAGTTTATG
This sequence comes from Ambystoma mexicanum, assembly GCF_040938575.1. Lineage (NCBI taxonomy): Eukaryota > Metazoa > Chordata > Amphibia > Caudata > Ambystomatidae > Ambystoma > Ambystoma mexicanum. Next base: position 830,314,186 of record NC_090926.1, on the reverse strand, counting down.
CTGTAATAGAGTAGCGTACATTTTTCCCATTACATAAAGTAACACTACAGGCCGATAATTTTTTGGACTAGTGCAATCGCCCTTCTTAAATATAGGCACTATCACAGCTGTTTTCCAGGATCTCGGGGTTTGTTGTTAAAGCCATCAGGGCCAGGTGCTCTGGAATTATTTGCCTTTTGAATGATCGTCTCAATGTCTTCTTTTGCAAAAGAAAGTACCCACCCATTATTCTTTTTCTCCAAAGGTACGGCTGGTTCATTATTGGATTTGTAGAGCTCTGAGAAATGCAAGATCCACTCCGCCTCAGACACCAGACAGGTTTGAAGAGCCCTTTGGGGTGCTTGAGTGTTATTAATTAGGCTACACATGTCTTGTGTGTTTTTATTGCTAAGGCTCTCCATCATTTTCTCTGCATCTTTTTGCAGCATTTGATGATGTTTAGGTTTCTTGTTTGTAGTTCCAGATATCGGTTTTGAGGAATCTCAGCTCTCATCGTACGATTCCGTTTCAATATGTCCATGCTGAAACTATGTTTATGATTGAAGTTCAAGTGTCTTAAACCTGTGTTTTTCGTCTTAAATTGGAATAACAGATCGTCGTATTCAACAGATTTGGCTCTTAGCCCGAACTGTGAAAAAATCTGAGAAACTTCAGCTAAATCAAGTCTGAGACGGATTCTATTGGCTTGCACCAACACCTTATAGGGCCAGGGATCTTTTGACTGCGATTTAGCTACAAAGAGCTCCAGGTGTAGCATATCATGGTCAATGTACTGTGTTTGTAGTACTTCCAAAGATTTCACTTTTACATGAAGCCTCTCATAAACAAACATATAATCGATCGTTGATGTTTGTTCAGCATGCCGCAATGTAGGTGCCGGTGGTATGTCTCCATGAAAACAGCCGTTCAGCATATAGATCTTTCTAGCTTCCATATAAATTACTGTACCGCCATGTAAATAACTAATAATTTAAGTAACCTGATTTTGTACTTTTGTAACCTGATTTTGTACTTTTGCAACTAAGATGATACATGTACTGCCAACATGTAAGAAAAGCACCCAGATGTCCAAGTGTTAGGCGCACTATACAAATAACACATACAAAAATAAATAAATAAATAAATAGCTCAATTAAAGGGGTTGTAGTTCAATGTTTGGGTCTATTTGAAAGGAGGACAATTTGTTGTGTTTACTAGACTGGTTGTGGAATGCATGGAATGTAGTCAGCTATCACAGAGGTTGTTCTACAAGGATAGAGAGTGAAAGAGAGAAAGAAAGAGAGGAGGAGAGCTGTGGTCCTCTACAGAAGTATCTTGATTTACATGGAATAATAACAACAAAGAATAAATATACTCACTGCCCCCTTGGCTTATTTGAAGGAATGGAACACATAAAGTAACATAATCATTGTCATTAATTTAGTGCATACATGTATAGTACTGCTGTCCACTGTCGACAGACACACTAGTACCTAAAATGTGCATTGGCACACTTTTAGAAAAAGGAGTATCAAAGAAGAGAAGCCAAAATAATATCAAACCGACACATAAACTCCACATTGCATGTCACCAGAGGGTTCCTCTGGAGAGATGAGATGCAAGAAAGGAATATCCACATGGCTAATGGTCACATCCAGGGGGATATTCCAGCTAAAGCCTCCTGGAAAAGAGTAGAACAACAAATCCGTGATTACTTATTTGAATCTGAGACCCTGTTTGAGCACCTACTAGAACTTTCATTTGAGCCATTAGACAAGAGTGATCGTGAGACCCTTACAACATCATTTGGCAACTGGTCCTATGAAGTACAGAACTTTAGATCCATATGTCCATCCGGAGAAAAATAGACTTAGCATTCCCTAAAGAAAAGGTATTAACAAACAAGAGAGTTGCAAGCTGGAGGCCTTCAAAGAAGTGAATGGGAACCAAACAAAGTATGGTTTCAAGAAGGATCATGTTTTTGACATTGGAGTCAAGAAGAAAAAAAAAGGCTCTGATGTGTAAGTTGACTATAGCCAGAAAAGAGGGCTGTGACCAGACCGTTATAAAAAAACCTGAAACTACGATATAACAAATGGGTGAAAAATCATAATTGGCTTCTACATCAAAGGGACGCAGACGGGATGCTACGACAAATTGGTACCAAAAACCCCTCAGGAATCTGGAAGATTTAAAATAATCTGAATACGCCACAAAACTCTTTGATGGCTAACAGAGTACCAGCAGAAAACTGGAAGAAGCATTGTGAAGCTCTCTTCAAGTCTAACAAAGAAGCAAGGGAAGAACCTTTTCCATTTAACACTGTCTGGTCATTCTCTATGGAAAAAACAGATATCAAAGCTCTGATCTTGTCAGCAAGCAATTCGGGGGCCCCAGGACCTGACGGTTTGGCAAATTGCAATTTGAAGGAGGATCCAGACGGTTGGACGGAGGTGAGGTATAAGCTGTTTGAGGATATCTAAAGAACAAATATGATACCTGCTTCATGGAGTACTTCGATCGTAGTACCCATATTCGATATGCGATAATTCTGACCCATCCAACTATAGACCTATCGCCCTTCTTGATATAATGGGTAAGATCTTTGGCACTCTGATCCTGAGAGCTATTAACAAATGGAGGTACACAACTGGTCAATATGAAGAATCTCAAGCCGGGTTTGAGAAGGCTATAGGGACAGCGCTAAAGCTCTTCCTGATCAACTACATCAAAGCCACCATTAAATTGAATCCAACGAAGAGGGTATACTTGGCATCAATAGATCTTGCCCAACCCTTTGATGTAATTGAAAGACCCAAACTATGGGAAAAGTTAAAAGAATTGAATAGCCCGACAGCCATACGAGAAGCCCTTATGAATCTGCATGCAAATACTAGTATGCGGGTCAGGTAGGACAGAGAAGGAAACTACACCAACCCTATACTAACTACAAAAGGATTGAAACAGGGATGTAGATTGGCTCTGATTATTTTCAACCAGTTTATATTGGACTTGCCCTTGGCATTTGAAAAAATTAGATAATGTCCCCCTAGATTTGCAGGCACTGCTGTGGGTCATCTACTATATGCATATGATCTAATTTCGCTTGACCAAACAAAAGTGGGACTGCAACAACAGCTGGATGCTGTCTCAAAGTACTTGGACGAAAATGATTTAAAGGTCAATGTTTCTAAGTCAAATATTCTGACCTTGGTCGCGAAAATTGCACTAAAAATCCAGGAAGAAAAAGGTGGTTCTTTAAGGGTGAAGTTATCCCTGAAGTTACGAGTCTTGTTTATTTAGGGATCTTGCTTAGCAACAGTAAAGCAGAGGCCCCACAGGAGCATAGATTAAGATCCAAGATGAGAAGTCTCGCTTGGCAGGGAAGAATTATCGCCAGAAAATATTGCAACTTCACACTACAACCAGTAACTTTTGCCACACGAAGATTCTTCCCATTATAACCTACGGTCCAGAAACCACCTTTCTACTCTCAAAGGAGTTTGGCCTAAGTTAGAGGGGTTGTACTGGTGAAAGATACTGGCTCTTCCTTCGTGTACTCCCATTCACCTTATACTTAAAGAGTTGGGTTTGAACTTTTTACTTGCAATTGTACAATGGAAAACACTTGCATTTTTCCAGAAATGTCTTTTAGATAACTTCAAGAGAGGTTTCAAATGATTGAACCAAGCATTATGTTATGAATCAGAACATAACTTAAAGACCTGGAAAAATGATTGTTTGAACATTCTAGCTGAATTCAGTACCTCAGTAGATGTTCTAAAGAATAACCCAGCCAAAATTAAATAAAACCTTTTAGACTCAGATTGGATCTACACAAAAGAAAATGTAAGTTCACTAAGGTTGTACGGACAGAAAGTCTCTAAGAGAAAGAGGTAACCCTCAACTATACCTGAAAAAATGTTGTTGAAGATTACGGAGAACTGAATATATGAGACTCTGGATGAACCTAATGCCCACAAAAGAAGTTATGGGAGCCAGGAAACCTAAAGGTCTGAGAGACTACACTTGCAGGTGTTGCAGAGAGCAAAAGGAGACCCTGCGCCACCTAATTATCCTTGGCCCTCGTCTGAACAATTAGAAAAACAGATGGATGGGCAGACATCTTGGGAAATTTGTAACAAGACCATCAGATCACCGGTGGTCTGCTATTCTACAAGGAGAAAGCACTGCGTTGGTTCTGTATGTGCTTGGCTTTTTAAAATAAGTTTTCTCCATGACCGATTAGGTGGCAGAGCCCACTCGGATAAGCTCAACATCTTAGTAGCCTTTTCCTCTCTGCTCTGAATAATCGGGGGCCACCTTTGTGACCTGCTTGCTATAATTTATTTTACACTATGACCTTTTGGAGCTTTTCAAAGTGGAGTGAGGAAGATAATGATGTTTTATTTTTTATATTTGAGTGTATCAATTGAAGCTCCGTTTTCTTTTATATTTTTTCTTTTATTCTTTTTGTTACATTTGTATAGTTTAAGATTTTTAATTTTAAAACCAAATGCTTAATAAAACAAAAAGTATCACGTGCTTCAAGCGAGCAGGGTAGTGGATTCGCATATGGAGACCCTTTTAAAATCTAATTTGGCACCAACGGAACAGCTTCGGACAATGCAGTTGTCTATTTTGCACATCTTACTCTATAACATAGCCTATACATTAAGGCAATGTAATGGGATGAGTCTTACAGGTTCTACCAAAACTAAATCCCTTTTCGCTGCAGTTTGGTTCTCTTTTAAAAGATACTGCACCAGCTAAAGCATGGGCCTCTTCAAAGGCATCCTGTAAATCGGAGACTATCTAGCAAGCTGTACATTATAGTAAAGTACTACCCTACCAAATATGGGTAGCATGGTATAAAGAGCACTGAAGTCATTGCTCATTTCTGATGTTGGCCATTACTCTAAGCCTCACTGACCCCTGTAACCCCCTCACACAAAGGCCTCACTTAGACAAAGGGTGCAGGCATGCCTCCATGCAGTGCCCACCCGGTCTGCCTCTGGACAGATGGCAGTGTCCTCATGTGCTGCTACCTTTTCCTGGGACTCAGGGCGCATTCAGCAGTATTCTCTCGTTTGCCACACCTGGTAGATGTGAACAGGTATTCTTCCTCATCTTTTCTCCGTCTCCTTCATGACCTCGGGCTGCCTCAGGCCACGCCCCTCCAGCTCTTGCTGCTCTTTCTCTCTCCTTTCCTGTTTACGGCCTAGGGGTCTGCAACCTTTGGCTCTCCAGATGTTGTGGACTACAATTCCCATCAGTCCTAGCCAGCATAGCTAATGGTGAGGGATCATGGAATGTGTAGTCCAAAACATCTGGATAGCCAAAGGTTGCAGACCCCTGTCAGGATTTCTTTCTTGCGTTAGCCCACCGAAGGCAGTCCACTGTTCTAGTCACCTGAGGGGTGACCTGTACATCCAAGGTTCTGGGTGCCCCCTGTGCAGCCTGGTACAATCCTATTGCAGCAGAGTTATTACTGTATTACAGCAATAAGCACATACAATAAAATAAAAATAAACAGTGTTTTGACAACGACACGTGTGTTTATCTCGCTTCCTCACAGGTGTTAGGTGTGTAACCCACGATTTTCACTGAGAAAACATAATCTAGGTTGAGGTGCTTGTATTAAAAAATCAGTTACTCCTCTAGATTACCAGCACTCCATGTTTTGCATACCTTTGCTATAATTAGGAAACCAGAAATCCAACTGTTTTCACGCATGCTAGTTTTGTCAAGTCAAAATACTTTGTTTCCAGGGCAAATCGAAAAAAAGTGCCAGTGCAAAAATTGTACAAGGCATAAGAACTTGAAAGCACAATGCAATCAATCAGCATTTTATCCACAGCAAACAGAAGGAACATTGGATAAAACACGATTTAAAATGATAAGAAACATTTGAAGTATGCTTGGCGAAATAGGATGGGCAACTAGCAATAAACCAGTGCTGAGTGGTTAGACCTTGACCGCCATACTTTTGATAAAAAAAACTAGATACAATATGAAATATGTTGAGATACAGAAAACTAGAGCATCACAAAGATAGGTTATTTCAAGAGGCAGGGTGGGGTCCACGTGCTCCATATTAGTGAGTGTTTGAGGCACTCCAGGAGAACGTGTATAGCAGTTTCCTTACGTTGACGCTTAATGGGCAATATTTAGAGGAGTTTTGTCCTCAGTTTAGGAGGCACATCCATGACTGTGTAGCTTGTACCCACATTTTATATCTTTGTGGACTGGTATCACGAGTATTGTTTGATGAGGTTCTTAATCTCTTTTGAAACACGTGCAGCATTTTATGGATATGCCATGTAGAAAGAAGGCCGACGACGGTGTTGAAACGCTTGTGTATAGGTGCGTTATAAATGCCATACCACGTCATAACGGCTGTTTCAGTCTTACCGACTTCATATGTACCTCTTAGAAATCTCGTTAGGTTTCTAGAGAGGTGCAGTTATCCATACTGCTTTGCAGAGGAAGACTCAGTACAACGATAGTATATACAAATAAACCAAACACAACTAGAGTCATGGTGTAAGTGGAGTTCTGTAACAATGAAGACACATATTAAGCAGCCCTTTATACGAATTATTGATTTTATGACAACAAAGTGATAGACACATTTCTTAATGGGCGAAAATGAACACACAAAAAATAAACTGAAAACAAAGATTTGCTATATCACATACCCTCAGAGCCTGATTTTGTTTTACTTCACTTTCTTACTGTTTTTGTGTAACACTCGAAAAGTGTGATCGCTAGATTCAGAAGGATATTTTTTTTCATGAAGTCAGAGTTGTGCGGTACAGCATTAAAGGATTAACAGACTCTTTTAGTGTACGAAACAGTGCACCAACAGTTGCAGTGTTCATGTGGGTGTTCTGTAATAGCGGAATGATTCTCACTACACAACGTTTTGGATGAGAGAGTACACACAATTATAAGATGACCTCAATATGCACAGCAATGTCATCTGTACAAAAACACAGTAAGCGTGCCTTTTTTCAAGGGAAATACAATTGCAGTCAGGCACAGTCCATGCCGTGCACATGCACATTGTGGTTTTCCTAATGTTCTGTCTATAAATACCCAAAGATGTTTGAGCATATCCGAAAAATGACGTTTCTTATAAAGACCATATTCTGAATATTTGGATAGATATTTTTATATCTCAAAAGTTGTTCTATTGTGGCAATATGCCCCTCGACTGCGGGCCATTACCACATCAGGTAATGCCCCCGGGGCCCATAGTTACAGGCCTAAGGATAGTGAGGGCCTTAACAAAGGCCCTGGGCATTACCTATGCGGTAGTGGGCCACAGTATAGGGGCATATTGCTATTAGTACCCCAGCCCGTAAAACCAGGGTACTAATGTTTTTTCCTGGCTGCGAGATGCATTGCGTTTTGCTGCTGAAAACAAAAGTAAAAAAAGTATTTTAAAAAAATGGCCGCTGCATTTCCTCTTAGTCCATTTCTCGTAGTCCATTTTCTCTTTTCACGGCAGCCTTACTAAACAACGAAAATGGCCGCCTTGTAAGGGGTGAAGGGACTACACCTAGTCCCTCCTCCTTTTCCATGGCGGCCATTCACATACATTAAAAAAAAGTAAACATAAAAAATGTCCACCATGTAACAGGGAGAAGGGACTTACGTGTGGTCCATTCTACCTTTCCAGGGTGCCCTGAAAAAAAAAAAAAGAATAAGAAGATCGTCACGAGGGACGCACGAGGGACATGCAAAGACGTGAGAGGGCCAGTGGTCAAAGTGAGCAGGAGTGGTCGGGAGCGGCGCTCCTGTACTTTTTTAAATTACCTTTTACAGCTCCTATACTTTTATTTTAAAAAGAAACCGTTCCGGAATGGTTTCGTCTTAAAATAAAAGTTTAGGAAGAAGTTGAAACTTGCACTTTCAGTGCACTGAACTGAACGTTCCCTTAAATAGCAGGTTCAAGTGTTTGTGGGGAGTGGGTGACAAGAACAATGAATCATATCTTTAATGCACTAGGAATCAAGTAATGAACACAGAAAGAATGCAGCAAAGGACAGAATACTTTGGGGTTGGTTTGGAACAGATAGCACTATGGTTAGGGGTTCCCCCTGCAACACCCCTCAACTCACCATTAGGCAATTTAAGTAGATGTGAGGAGAGAGCAGGTATTCAGGAATAATGCAGACCAAACAAAATATCACTCCCACCTTCCCCCTTTAAACACAAGAGAAAAACGAATTAGACTTTTCAACTGTCAGCATGGCTTTGAAATTGGCTGAGCAAAAACACAAAATATGTTTAAAAATGCTTAAATTCTTATACATTCCTTTGGGAGCCATTTTGCACAGATGCAAGCAAGCAAAAGCAATGATTTAATCAAAAAGAAAACAATTGGAATCTCAAAGTGGGAAATAATTTAAAGCTATTCACATGTCTAAAACATTTGCTAAAGGTGAATTTGTGGCAAACTTTTACTTATGCGATTTTTGATATAACGGGTCAACCGCACTGTTTCACACTGTGGTTTTGAGTTGTGAATGTAACTGAAGATGTTAGGTACATCTCAAAAACTGAGGGAGTTATGGAGGTTTTAGTGAGAGGTGTTTTTTGAAAATAAAGACACAAATTTGAACAAGGACTTCAGTTTAGAATCAGAAAAGATGGCTTATGCTTTTACTCAAGGCTAGAGTGTTCATGCTAGGCATCCAAGTCAGGACAAAGTAAGCTCTGAGACTGATTCATGACTTCAGTAACAGATCCTCATCACCTTCCCCGGCGGCACCAGTCCAAAGACTCAAAGTGAGATTTATGGATCAGAGTTACACAAATAAAGATGACTATGAAAATGGCACTTTAGCAACTAGACAGAATCGGATAACACTAATGATTTTAACACTGTTACTGGTTATGAAAGTAGGATAGTTCAGAGATTAGAGTGGAAAAAGATAATGCACGGTATACAATAGTTCTCTAGCGTCCTATTAATACTCACAATCCACTGGTATTTAAGATTTTTGGACAGTCACAGTTCTGGTCAATGTATTAGTTCTATCAAGGAAAGACACCACATCAGGCGTGCGACTGGATCAGCTAGGCCGGCCACCGGATCTGCACAGGATCTGCCCTTTTTGTTTCTGGGTAGTTCAAATCAGCGGAATTGCGAGTTCCTCAGGCAAGCTTTATGGTAGCAAGCCAGATAGTTTCAGGATGCTAGTTTCAGGATGCTTTCTCACACCACATCGCTTCACTGGGTTGTAAGAATATAAGTTTGAGGATTGAGGCCTTGCTGGTTCAGCTACTGCTTGGCCTGGTCCTTGGCATCTGGATCTGGGAGGATGTTGAATGCTGGATCAGAGTGCTTCGCTGGAATCAGAAGAGTGAGTCCCTATGTGTTGTCAGCTGTCTCTATTTATCCTTTCAAATGACAACACAAAAATGGGTGTATAGGCCAGCTTAACTAAACTCGCCCCTGTGGACCGGGATTGGATCAGAGCCTCATCTCCGCCTTGCATTCGAGTAATTGGATCCAAGACAGATGTCACATTTATGGTTTGGCTTTTACAATCCCTAGAAACCTCCCGTAGCCACTATTATCAAAATCGAATTTTGTCCTAAATACATATTTCTACATTTGTAACCTCTGTGAAATTTACATACAAGGATTCCACATTTTATGGAGTATCTGTTCATCAAAATCCCGCAGCTGAGGGATCTTGTTTTGCCTTTCTGCAGCATTTTGTCAATTTCTGCATGAAAACATTTTCCAAACGTTCTCCAAATTTCCACAAATGTGTATGTTTACCATAGGGATGTGTGTGTAAAGTTTAACAATTCTAGCATTAATAAAGTTCCCATAAAACCACATATATTGCCATTCCTGTTCCGACTATGCTACACAGCTCCATCACATCTTGAAAAGTAGTGCCAAAAAATAGGCTAACAAATCTACCCTTTTTAGATTTTTCACCATTTCTGATAACAAGTTAGGAGTCTCTAAAAATGTGTTTATTACATGTTCTTAGCAGCAATTGGTCTGCCTTTTGTCTCTCCCTGGAGCTCAAGGAGTAGTCCCCACCTTTGGGAACCTTCTGCAAGCCAAGTTTAGGACCTCTTCACACGTCCATTTCCTGGCCTGGAAAATCTGCCATTGTTCAGTCTCTGGCTGCAGACAAAAGTCTTTCTTACCCCACAATTATCATATGTCAGTGAGTATTCGCTGAGAAGAAGGCCCTCCCCTTGGGCTGTTTTTCCACTTCTTGCAGCCCAGCCAGGCCAATTTATTCTTAGTTTCCTCACTTACAATCCAGCAGAAAACAAACTTGTTGCATCAGATGACCTAAATAAATTACATTCTTAGATTTAAACCTGTGGAATCAAAAATAACTGAGACCTGTGTTTCTTTAATCAACAATCCTTTTATTTTTGCTAATCATGCAGGCTTTTAGTTTAGATAACTTTAAAGTCTAATCAGGAGAGCCCAGTGTGCTGCACTCAGATTTTTGACAGGAACTGTCATTCACAGGTATCCCAGAGTACTGCACACAGATTTTTGACAGGAAATGTATTTCACAGGCAATCCAATTTTGCTGGAAAATGTTTTGCTTTTAACCTTTCAGGACTTTGTACTTTCACAATGCTTCCTTAGGTTAGATGAATTTTAGCGCCAAGCCAGATTTTGAATGTTGAGAAATGTTATGTACAGGCATTTTGGATGTTTAGCAGCAAAGTAAATGTCATTATAGGCACATTTTGGAGTTTTACTTGCAAAGTGCTGCTGCTCTGCTCCCTCTGCACTCTATGTTTGCTTGTCATGGAGCCCACTGCCACTTTTCTGCGGCGTGTGCTCTATTCCACCACACATGCACCATGGTTGTGCAGCCATCTTTTTGTGTGTTAAAAACACGGTTTTGGAGGTTTTGGCGCCACAAGAGTTTTCAGGCAATTTTTGCTGTTTCTTGCACCATAGATAGCAGAGTGATGCCGCATAGTATGCAGAGTGGGTCAATACATCCCACAACTCCCCCCTCACAACTTCATTTTTACTTCCAGTCGGGAGGGAGTCGGGCGATTGGGATGTTCTTTCCTGTCCATGTGGAGAGATTCAGTTGCTTCTCCCGTCAGTGATTGAGGCGACACACTCTTCTCGCAGGACTCGGTTGGGATGGGATGATACTCCGGATTCCTTGGGTTTTTCCTGCCGGTCGCTGTCTGGTCCTCCTTGGTGATTCTTGGGATGATTCTTAGTTCAAATGCTAGAAAACAGAACATAGCATGGTTATGGAAATGTTCCGACTACTGTGACCACACATCTTCGGGGGATGTCAGCAGTGGGAAAGACACTTGCATTCCTAAACAATTAGCCATATTCCGCATCGATTATTCAGTGATCATTTACGCATTATCTTAGGTGTAATCAATTAATATTTCATAATTTTCCTAGGTGTCCGGAATATCCCCCTCTTGGTTTCTGGTAAGCCCTTCTATCTGCCACAAAGTATGCCTGGGGTGGCAACTCTTGAGCTGGTTTATGTGGACCCACTTGTCTTCCCCCTCTGTCAGACTGTCCTTGGGATGCAGATTCTGTAGGCGACTGGTGAGATTCTGTCCACAATTCAAAAGGACCCCGCCAAGTTGGGAGGAATTTTGGCTTGGTTCCTTTGGAAATTGAACAAGTAGACCCAGCATCCGACTTGATATTCCTTTTTAGTTGTCTTAAGGTCATAGCGTGTCTTCATACTGTCTGCAGATCTGAGTATAGGCAAACGCATGTTGAAGGTGTTTTCTCAGATTCAAAACATACTCATGAGTTGTGGAGGCATTTATCAAGGTCTGCTCTTGAGTTCTGTAGAGCAGATGCTGGGGTAGCACTATCCTTTGAAGTGGGAGAATGGAAGACCAGGCTCCCGTCCTTCACCTCTCGCGCTTGGCCTAGAGGGTCACGGCCCAGACACCTGCCGCGAGAAGAGTTTGTCCATTTACCAGACGACCAGGTACCCTGGTACAGGAACATACGGATGTGTCCATCTGCCTGCCCAACAGCCCGCACTGGCCATGCCGACACCTGCGGTTCGGATCAGCTAGACTAAAATCCACACGTCGTTAGAGATGCCATGACGACCTAGACAACGGGAAGCACTTCTGTACAAGTATACACACTGAACATTTCCACACCAATCTACACGAAGAACATACTCAGTGCTCTGACGTAGGCGACAGGCATATTCACGGACGTGCATCTTTATTATTTTTACATAGGCTTTCAGAATGCAGAAACGCAAGACGCATCATGAACTCATCTATAACGCTTGCTCACGCTTCTCTTGAAACCCATTACCACCATAGAGGTATAATGGAAACACGATACTGGTCATGGAAATATATGCTATTATAACCTAAAAGCACCTATGCACCAAACGGACTAATTATGCACCAGGCCCAAGTAGGCCTCAACCAAGAGCTCCCGTGGACATTAACAAAGCACGAGTCAGGTTGCTGATCCTGCAGAAAGAGCCCGGTGGAGCAACCAGCCAAGGTCGTAATGTTGCAAACTCACATTCCAAGAACAAATCATCAAAGGCACGATGTTGCAACCTCGCACTCCGCGCCCCAACGATAAAGTCACGCCGGCAAATTAAACCAGACGCCCAGTAGAAAAAGCAATATTAATTGTGCAGAATTTTGCCTCTTTCACGGTCCCTCCCCACGTGACCAATCCGAATCTGACGAGATGCCAAAGCCCAGGAGAAAAAAGGCGTCTGGGTCCCTCGCTACGAGACACAGGCCGATACACTTGAAAGGCTCAATGGACATCTGCTACAGTGGGAGCGGTCAGCCTTCCACCTATGAATAAATCCTCACATTGTCTGCACGTACCCATATTGAAACATTGTTGCAATCACAGGTACACCGAGAGCTGGGAACAACGGTGGTCCCAGGCTGGGAAGCTCACGGGTGCACCAATCAGAACATGGGGCTCTTATCTCAGACGTCAGTAATATTAGCCAATCCTCAGGAGTCTTCATGTAACAATTCTTATGTATCTAATTGTAGGGACAACCCAGATATACCACCTGACTACACCTTGTCCACTAATATCATTCTCTATATGTGTACTATACTAACCCTACCACTCGAGCAACCAATTAAGAGTGGCGATAGGTTTTTTGTTAACTTTCTGAAGTGACGCAAGTAGCGCGTCATAATGCAGTAAAAAGGGCCTGCGAGCCCCACGATTGTGTGTGTGTCAGGACGAACGCGTACGCTCCTTGACCCATCCCTGCCGTTTTGTATAAATAAACAGCAGAGTCACCTTGCTCCTTGTGTGTGTCTCATACTCTATCTCATCTGGGATATACGGGAGGAGTTGGGGCCTCCCTGCCCGGAGGTCTGCGGACGGCCCGGCCGACCCCGGCAGAATTTCCCCGCGACAAGTTGGAGGCACTGCTGAGATCTGTTTAAGATCGACTTTTATTTTTAATTTTTCCAGGCACTCCCGTTGCGAGGAGGCCCGGCGGCGCGGCCCCCTCTGCCGTTGCCCCCTTCTGAGGACTACAGGACCATCGCGGAGCTGCGAGAGGACCGGACAGCGCAATCCGGATATTGGCCCTCGGGAGCCGGTTGAGAAGTATCCCGCCCGCGGTCGGCGAGTGTCCAGACGTGGTCCAGACGAGGGGAGGTGGCGAGCCGCTTGGAGGGGTGCACGCAGTCGAGCGGCCCTGCATCGAGAGAACTTGGTGAGCATGACACGCACAACAAGCAATGCGAAATTGTGAGGGAGGGGGAGGAAGTAAATAAGGGAGGAGGGAGGTGTTGTACAGATGCGCGGCGAAGGTTTAACAACTTAGTGTTGCTAATGGAATGAATGGTAGCGAAACGAGTGCGAGAGCAATCGGCTACGTCACGGGAAAGAGGGGGGCGGAGCACGAAAACATCACATGCGGCCGCTCGTAAGACACTGATTGGCCTAAGTCGCGACTACGTGTGAGGGTGGGTGTGTGTGGTTTCCTACGATTTGACATTTATTGATCAATGAGTAGATGAGGTTCCCTATTGTTCGAGCAAGAAACTAGATAGGTAGATGACGTTTCCCTGTGGGCGGTAGCTAGTTACATAGTTGCCCAAAACAGAAGATAATTGGCTGGTTAAGCCCTCCTGTTGAGGGGCGTATCACACGCGAGGCGACGCAGCGTGCGCAGTCCGGTTATATTATTGATGAGATTACCTTGTTCCAGGAGAGACAGGAAGACAGCTGTAGGGTTAGCGGGGTAGATTGCAAGTGTATTTTGAACTTAAAGAACATAACAAGAATGTACCAGTAGCTCGAAGAAATCGGTGACGTCACCAGTAGGGATTTAATAGGATATCGCGAGCACAAGGAACTTTGGGTTTGAGAGTGGTGGGGAAGAGAAACATGATAAAGGAGCTGATACGGAGATAAACTATAAACCAGTGGATCGAAAGAGGAGAAGGGGAAAGGGGCGTGGCTGCGCACGGAGAACGCCGGCCACGGCAAGTGTAAAAGGGGGAGGAGAACGGAGAAACAGGACGACTGTATAAGATCGTCGTAAGGGGTACGCAGCCGCAGGGGGCTGCGTGCGCTTCGGCCGCAGGGGGCCGTAGGGGAAGGAATATAATATAACATCATATTTATTATTATTGCATAATTTGTCAAAGGATTGTCGTAAGTCCCCACACTTGCGGGGCGAGGTAAGCAATACAAGGTTGTATATTGTAAACTGCTAGTAAGGGGAAGGGTAACAAGGGGAGTGCCACTATGTCATACGGGAGAGGGTCGGGAGGGTGGGGGAACACCCTCACTACCCCACTACAACACATATGCACCACACTGCCACCACATAGGGAGAAGTTAATTAAGTACAGCATAGAGTGGACCCAGGGGACAGACAACAAAATGTTAACACCATGGCCGCCTAATGGTAGTTTCGATCCATATGCCCAACATTCACTACTAAACCATCTGCACAATACATACAAGGGGAAGAAGTTGGCAAACCATGTGGAGGTGTTTAACTTATGGAGGATGTTCCAGGGGTCTCGACCAGGACCAAATGGAATGTTCACTATGGGGGAAACACCGGAAGAAAAGGAGATTAAGAAAGAAGGAACGGATGGGGAAAAGGAGTGCGAAAGCACAAAGAATACGGGGAACGGAAGACAGGGAGGAGAAAAGATTGATAAATCAGACGGCATAAAAAAGGAAAAGACCAATGAGATACCCATAACACCGGGAGTGAAAACAGAGGGAGGAGGGTTGTACCCTTTAAGAGAATTAGGAGAAATAGAAGGACAGTTCAGGGCGGCTGAAGGATACTCAAACCCGGCATACAGCCCTCCACCATATGTGGCTCATGGGAAGATACCAATGGGGGAAGGGAGGATTAGAGAAGAGCAGACTGTAGAGATAGGAAACGATGAGTGGGTAGCTGCACAGATATTATTGAAATTACGAGGCTCACTAACTGGAGAAGAAAGGGAGGCGGTAAAGAGAACAAACGAGGATAGTGCCAGAGAGAGTGAAATGAGGGGAGAGGAGCTACTACGGCAGAAGGAAGAGATTTTGGAGGAAAGATTAGCAAAACTAAGGGATGAGCAGAATGAACTGATCAAACAACTTGAGAGGGAGGAAAGAGAGAGAGTGAGGAAAAGGAAAGAAGGTAAGGACGAATTGGAAAAATTAAGGGAACGAAGTGAGGAGCAAAAGAGAGAAGCTGAAAGGGTAAAAGCAGCAGCAGATAGGGTATCAAGAGTAGTGTTGAGAGAGAAGGAGAAGGAAGAAGAAGAAAAGGAGAAGGAAATGGAAATATGGAGGAGGAGGATAATATCAGAGACAGCTAAGAAATATGAAGAGGGGAAGGTAATAGAGAGTATAGTAGAAAGAGAAAGGGTGAAATGGGAAAGGAAGAAAGAGGATGAAAGGATATTGGAACAGATGAGCAACGAAGTAATGGAGGAATTGAAAAGGAAAAGGGAGGAAAATAGTAGGGAAATGGAGGAGAGAAGTGAAGGAGGAAGAGAAGGGAGGAGTAGGGAGAGTGAAGGATGGGGAGATGTATATAAAAGTAGGGAGGTAGCAACAACATCAGCACTAGGGGGAACAGTTGGTAACAACAAAAGGGGAGAAAGAGACCTAATAGACTTAAAAACAGTAACAATAAAAGGAAAAAAGGCAGAGTGGGGGGTGCCATTTATGAATGATTTTTGCAGTGAGGAGGAAGGAGGAGTGGAGAAGGATGGAAGAAAGAGTGAAAGGGAAAGCTTAGATAAACTATACCTCACTAGAACAAACATAGATTCGCCCTGGATGAGTAGAAGATGGGAGGAGCTGGAGAGAAGTAAGGAGGAAGTGAAAAGAATAGGGGAAACACAAACCAATGAAACCACGCCACCCACATCCCCATCACGCCCTCCCACGTCACACCCTACATGTTCAACCACCGCACGCTCTCTGCACAGAATAAAGCTCGCGCCCTTCATGAACGAACTTACACCTTATGCATGTCGGCTTAGGGACCTCCCTAGTCGCAGGCAAGACAGACAAATAAACATACCCATATTGAACACAGGAAATGATGAAAAAAGGGGAAAGGAAGAAGAGGGAGGTAGGAGCAGAGGTAGTAAGGAAGAATTTGAAGTAGTAAAAGAAATGGGGGAAGAGGAGGGGTGTGAAGACTCAATATTATGGAGCGTAAGGGGTGACAAAAGACAGAATTTAATGCCACTGCTGGAGAGAGGAGGGGTTAGACCACAGTATGTACCTTGGAAACATACGGATAAGGAAAATATAAAATGTAGGCTCCCATCACTAAGTGGAGGTGCGGGTAAGTGGATATATGAAATGGAAAAACACACCGCAGGACAGAAACTAGCAGTAGGAGATGTGAAGGGCCTGTTAATATCAATATTAGGGGATAGAGCGGATGACATTTGGAAAAGAGCGGGATTCCATGGGGTAACAATAACGAACACATCGCATGATGGGGCACCATTTGCAAACTGCAGACATGCGCTATGGCAGGCACTGAGAGTGCAGTACCCAGACACATCAGACATAGGAGCCATTACTTCCCGTAAGATGGGTGAAAATGAGGATCCTGTTGATTATATCCAGGATATTCAAGAGAAGTGGCGCATGGAAACTAGAGAACAATGGGACAAAACACCAGCCATATTTTATCATATACTAGTACAAGGGCTCCCAGAAGGAGTTCAGAAACAACTAAAGAAAGTAGTGGGGATGGAAGCAAAACCATGGCCAGAAATACAACTGACTATAGTGCATCACTGCAGGACATGGCAAGGAAAAATGAAACAAAAGGAGGAGGACAGGAAAACAGAAGAGGCCAAATTAGTACAGAAAAAACTTACTAAATACACAATGGAAGGGGCACTAATAACTATGCCCACACCAATGGCCCAAAGCCCAACGCAAGTAGTGGCTGCACAAGATCGCGCTCAAATAGCGCCTCCACAAGGTGTAATACAGCAAGTGCCGCCTCTGCAATTACACGCACCAAACATGGGAGGAGGGTACCCAATGCAAGGAACTGGGTATTATAGTTATAACAGAGGGAGAGGAGGGTTTATGAGGGGGAGAGGATATGGATATAATACCCAACAACAGGCTGGGGGACTTAGAAATTACTACCCCACAGGGCAACCCGTATACCAGGACAACACAGGGAGCTTCCCATGGCAAAGCAGGGAACCACCCGTGTGTTGGAGCTGCGGACTATTAGGACACATGTCACGTACATGTAGGGTCAGGCCAGGAACACCAGCATGGAATGAACAAGCACAACCTAGGACCTCACAAGAACAGCAGGGCATACAACAACAGCAGATGTCACAACAAGGGAGTGACCAACAACAACAAACACAACAGCCACAAACCTATTCACTGCCACAACAACAAATAACACAGCAACTGACGCCGCCACAACAACAAGTGGCGTTAATACAACCACCACCCCAAACTCAACAAACACAATTGGGTGGGGTGACGGTGTTGGGACACAACCCTTACACAGGGAATGGCCAATCATTGTACCCCCAATAGGTCAGCCCACAGACGGCCTTGGTGTGTCCCATCCTGTCAGTAACACCTAATAGTGCGGAGGAACCACGCATAGAGGTAACGATAGGTGACAAAAAATTATCATTCCTTGTTGACACCGGGGCAACCCGGTCTTGCATAAGGGAAGGTAAATTTAAGATGTCAGGCGAAGCCATGAACACCCAAGGATTTTCTGGGGCTAAGGGGTTGGTTCCATTTACTGATAACGTTCCCTTATCTATTGGAGATTATGATCTGTCAGTACCACTTTTGTATTATAGTGCCTCACCAGTAAATATACTGGGGAGAGACATAATGAACAGGTTGAATATGACAATCTCCTTTACAGAGGATGGCATAATTTGCTCTACTCCAGGGATTAACATGCTCGCAGCACGACAGATTTTGCAAGCATACTGTGGACAGATAGCGATTAGGGCGGAGCCAGTAGATGGCGAGCTATTCCAGTATGGCACAGACATGGCATATGCATGGATGCCAGGGATAGAAGGGAAAATATGGAGGAGGCCAGCAGCCTATCTGTTCCGACCAGAAACACCAGTTAATGAACTGGAAGGGAAGGTGTTTGTAATGGACATTGAGAGCATTATTGCAACAGCTGATTATGTTGCTGTGCACGCCCAAGATAAAGAAGGGAGAGCATGGAGGGCAGTGATAGCACTAGCAGAAGGATGTAGGCTGACCCAGGTGTCAGATGAAGAGCTGTTTTCAGAAGAAAAGGAGGAAGGTGAAATGGTGTTCATGATGAGTGTAGAAATATGGCTAAGAGTGGCTCACAAACAAGTAGCACAGAAAATTGCAATGGCACTTGAGGCACCCGCAGGCACCCCAGTCCCATTTTTTAAGGAAGATATGTCAAAGGTGCCCAAATCATTATGGACTGTTAGCCCTTATGACGTGGGATGTATAAAAAGCATAGGGGGTGTAAGGATAAAATTGAAAAAAGGTGCCATACTACCAAGAGTGAAACAGTACCCATTGTCAAAAGAGGCAGATGAGGGCATATATGAAACCATAACGGCCCTTATAAACAATGGCATATTGGTCCCCTCAGAATCACCATGTAACACAGCTGTGTACCCGGTGCGCAAGGCTAAAGGGGGGTCTTGGCGCTTCATACAGGACCTCAGACCCTTGAACAACATAGTAGAAGCAGAGTATCCAGTAACAGCAAACCCGGCCACAATATTGTGTGGCATTCCAGCAGAGGCATCACGATTTACAGTGATTGACCTTAAAAATGCTTTTTTCTCAATACCATTACACCCAGACTCACAAGATTTGACAAGCTTCACTTACCGAAATACAAAGTGGAAACATACCAGATTACCACAGGGGTATTGTGAATCACCCTCAATTTTCAATAGAGTAATACAGATGGATTTGGGTAACGTTGAGGTGGAAAGCACAGTGTTACAGTATGTGGATGACATAATAATTTGCAGTACAAACGAAAGGAAATGTAGAGAGGACTCCTTAAAAATGTTGACGATACTGGCTGAAAAGGGGTACAAGGTAGACATGGAAAAGATACAATACTGTCAGGAACAGGTACTTTACATTGGCCAACTGATATCCCAGCATGGAAGAAGGATTGCACCACAGAGAGCACAGGCCATCTCAAGCACTCCCGTGCCACAGACTGTGAGAGAACTGCAGCAATTTCTGGGGCTGTGCAACTACTGTAGAGCATGGGTATTTGATTACAGCTCATACATAGGACCACTGCTTGAGGGTTTGAAGGAAGCAAATAAAGGGGAGAAAAAGTTGGGGTGGACTATGGAAATGAGGGAGGCATTTGACGAATTGAAAGACGCGATATCAACTGCTCCAGTACTGGCATCCCCAGACTATGAGCGGCGCTTTTTTATATTTTCACATTGCGACTCAGCAGTGATGAAAGCAGTGTTGGCCCAAAAAACTAGCATGGGCTATAAACCAGTAGCATTTTACAGCGGTCACTTAGACCCTGTAATGTTAGGCCACTTCCCTTGTGAACAAGGTCTTGCTGCAGCTGCTTTTGCAGTAGAAAAAGCATCAGCAATAACTATGGGGTGTCCAACTACACTGTTTGTGGAACATGCACTATTTGCGATATTGAATAAACCTAAGTCCACACTAACTACACAGAGGGCATCAGGTTATGAGATTATTTTGTCTAAAGCTGAACTAGCAATTGTTAGATGTAGCACGGTTAACCCTGCAAGATTCCTAGCAGAAGTAATTGAAGAGGGAGATTACGCCAACGACTGCACCCAAATAACTAAGATGTACTCATGTACTAGGAAAGTTGAAGAAAACGCACTAGAGGGAGGTGAGCTTTTGTTTATTGATGGGTCATCAACTATTGATCAAGGAGATGGGATACGAAGGACTGGGGCAGCAGTAGTAAAAATGATGGAGGCGCCGGTGTGTGTGGCTATGAAGTGTGTACAATTACCACAGCATTACTCTGCTCAAGCGGCGGAACTGGTTGCACTAATATTGGCATTAAAGGAAAGTTTTAATAAAAGAGTAACTATATATTCCGACAGTGCATATGTTACATCCACTGTCCACTCAGGGCTATCAAAATGGAGAAGAAGAGGGTTTAGGAGAGCTGATGGCACTCCAGTACAACATGCCCTCTTGTTGGCTGAACTAATTGAAGTAATAAACGACCCCCAAGAACTAGCCCTAGTCAAATGCACCGCACACACCAATGGAGAAGACTACGTCTCAAAAGGAAATGCAGCAGCAGACGCACATGCGAAATATGCTGCATATTTTGGTGAGATATGGAACCCCACAGACTCACAGAGAGGGAGAGGGAGGGGAATAGCTAGGGAGATGTTAACAAGAGAAGGGTACACCCATCTCCCAGCCACACAGATTATGGAGCTACAAGCGGCTGCACCAATGGCCGAAAAAGAAGTATGGGTGAAAAGAGGATGTACAATGTCACCAACCGACGCACTATGGCGCCAGGGTGGCACTGGGAAAGTTGTAATACCGTTGGCACTGTTAAATACCACCCTGAGCCAATTACATCACCCTGCCCATACAGGCAAGGAAATAATCGCAGCACGAATTAGAGAAGATTGGTTTTGTCCCGAGTTAACCTCTCATGTGTCAAATTTTATCAGCAATTGCCTCACATGTCAACAGTTTACGGCCGGTCATACTTTAAAAGTGATAAGAGGTACCATACCCCGGCCAGAAGGACCTTTTCGGCACCTTCACATTGACTATGTTGATATGATCAACATATGTCAAGGTAATAGGTATATGATTGTAGTAGTATGCCCATTTTCTAGGTGGATTGAAGCAGGGCCCTGTTCACACCCTGATGCGTTTAGAGCAGCCAAATTCATAGTAAGGGAGGTCTTCCCCAGGTGGGGAGTGTGCGAGGTGTTAAGATCAGACAACGGCCCACATTTCGCAAACGAAATGTTCCAACATATCACATCCCTGCTGAACATTAAACACAAATTTGCATGTGCATACCACCCACAGGCTAATGGTGTATGTGAACGCCTGAATGGCTTATTGAAGGAGGCAATTGCTAAAATACAACAAACAACAAAGAAAAGTTGGTTGTATTGCCTTCCGTTAGCATTGTTTGAACTTAGAAATAGGCCAGGGTCCGACCACCACCTCACCCCTCACGAAGTGGTTACTGGACGTCAAATGCGCCTTCCCCTAACACCAACGTCAAGGGCATTCACCGACCACGAAAGTTCAGCGAGTGTGTTAGGTGATGAAATGTATCAATATGTGTCTTCTTTGATTACTAGTGTCGTGTTTGTGTCTCAACAGCTCGAGCGCACACGGGGCGGGTCTACCAGCAATCAAGAAAAAGACGAAAGTACAGAATTGGGAAAGGAGAACTCGTGCAAACTTGCCAAAGGTGACCACGTACTACTTCGCAATTTCAATAGAAAGTGGAACGAGAAGAGGTTCACTGGCCCCCATCTGGTGGAGGACGTATCAACAAGAGCAGTAAAACTAAAGGATAAGCGTGCCTGGAACCACCTACATGACGTAAAGATCTACAAACTGCAGACCCGCCCCAGCGCCAACGACAGGTCCATTGGAAGGACAGCAACAACATCCCCGACAGCGGAAGAAAGTTTCATCACAGACAACGACCCAATTGTTCCCTCGGAGACGATAACTGACGAAGAAAGGGGTGATCCCCATACTGCCCACCCTATGGTCACACGCTCAAAGAGTAAAAATACTTCCGCCATCTGAGCACAAACCCCCCCCCATTGACTGCTAAGTACAGTTGTAACTAAAACTGAAGGACATTGCTTGCACCAATACACATGTAAACACGTGAATGTTCTCTTTTTTCTCTCGCACATACAGGAACTGCGTGATATTGTATTGTTAAGAAAAGCTAATTAACAAGTTCAGTGTACAGGCGTAGATGGTGCTGCCAGACGATAACTACCCAGAAGAATTGTCACACCAATTTGTATACGAAATAAAAAGGCCAACATACCTAAAAAGGAGAAGGGTACGTGTCTACTACACAGCCTTCCTCCTGGCCATAGAAAATTACATGCCCCACCTCCGCCCATACTTGCCGGTCCTAAGAGACCGATCACTTAGAGTAGCGTGGGAGCAGCTCTTCGCCTGGGCACTGAATGACTACTTGATAGGGAGAGCTTAAAGGAAACAAAACTAACATTTAATAACGAGCACTTTTGAGAATTTTTAGGCGGGCAACTTTAACGTCACAAGAATACGCTGCCAGGACTGCAGCAAGGTAAGAGCAAAATGCCGGTGAGATTAGCATATGTAATAAAAATAATAGGGATTTTTATGATCACCGGGTTCTTGGCTGCCTCTGTCTGGCAGTACAGCTATGCTATCAATTTTATTGCTGCACCCAAACCTAATATACCCCCGTTCCCTGCTGCAACAGGTGTTACGTCAGGTGGTAATAGTAACATTGCACCCAAGCAAAATAGAGTTAAACGCAGCACATACTCAGACAATAAAGGTATTGATAATTATGTACAAGATTCAGCACACGTCACAAACAACATATGGTACCAGCACATGACCCGCATTGGTAAGCAGACAACTGAGGATAGCTGTTACGTTTGCTCATTAATACCATACGCCATGAGCGCTTCACAAACATTTGTTGCCACTGAAATAGATGAAAAGACAGCACAGTGCATAATATATTTGGCCCTGTTCCAAACGAAAGGAAGATTTCAAGGAACAGTAGTGCACATGACATGGAAAACACGAGACTCATACCCATATGAAAACAACTTCCTCAAGACCTATCTGAGTTATCACAAGACCAGTTTACATGCTGAAGCATTCAAATACATAACAAGTGGCCCTGCAAAAGGAGAAACAAAGAAGGTAACACTGCAGTATCTACCATGTGATTGGTACGCCACTGAAGTTCCGGGTAAACAAGGATGCTGGGAGAGGCCGCTACTGACGATAACAGGAAAGGTGTATCTGGACAACAGCTGGGAGATAGGAGTAATTGGCAGCAACATGGTAACAAAAGAAACTATCTCAACCATCGAGACACACAATCATCGATGTTGGACGACGTGGATCAAGTACGTACCAATGCTCACGTGGGTAGAAGAAGATGAAGACCCCATAACAATACTACCATTGACTGCGCCCAAAGTATGCTACCAGCATAAAGGAGAGGTGGACGTAGGATATAACACCAATTGTGCAAGCGTGATGGAGTTACCTGAGGGGGGAGCGGGAACAGCAGTAATAATGGACCATTATTGGGCCTGTGGAGAAAAGGCATATCATACACTGCCTCCCCTGTGGAATGGTGTGTGCACAATGGTACACGTCAATGTACCATCACTAGTGGTACCTAAGAAGCATGTCAATGTGGCGAAATTTCCTAAAATGGATGAAGGGGATAAGAGAAGAAAGAGATCTGCACCACTTCAGAAGGAGCAAGAGAACAAGACCAACAGCGAGGATACTGTCCTAAATAGGAGAAAACGACAAGGAGAGCCACTGACAGGAAATTACCTGTGGGGAAGGTCGGAAACGGAACTAACATCAATACCGCCAGAACACAGACTATTCAGCAGAGCAGCAATGTTCTTCTCCTCAATAATACATCCGGGACTGCAGGCATACGCAAACGCAAAATGGCTCCAAATAACCAGATGGGAACTAATGATGACCATCAATTCAACAGTAAATGGGTTCAACGCAATTAAAGAGGAGCTGCGAGCTGTAAGGATGGTAGCACTCCAGAACAGATATGTATTGGACCTTCTCACAGCAATGGAAGGAGGAGTTTGTGCAAAAATAGGACAATCTTGCTGCACGTTCATACCTGCCAACGATGCTGACAATGGTACACTGACAGAAGCAGTCTCACAATTGGCCCAGATGCACTCCAAAATGATGGATGAAAGTAACGGTGTAGACAAGGATAAGAGCTGGTTTTCACTATTATGGTCATGGATGCCATCTTGGCTGTCTGATGGACTGAAAATAATAGTGGGGTGTACTATTTTGGCTGGAGCTACTCTGATCATAATTAGATTTTGGAAGGCCCGGAAGGCACGCACGACTGACGAGTTGCTGGAAATGGTGGGAATGCACCCCTTAATGCCAGCAGATGACGGCCAGCATACAGGGGTGATAATACAAGAGAGGGAGAAGTTGCGCACCCAAATCATCACCAACCATCTAGACCCACCATCAGTGAAGATCGAGAACCCAAGGAACCCCAGGAGCTACATAGGAAGATGGGTATACTGTACTCCTGGAGGAACATGTGAATATATGTATTGGTCATTTGAAGATCATGTAAACCATTATGGACATCTCGGAGGGATAACTAAGATATGGAGGGTAAGAGGAGATAACGAGAAGGATATGTTTGTGGTCGACAAGTCGACCAGAGGGGGGACTGAAGTGGGAGAATGGAAGACCAGGCTCCCGTCCTTCACCTCTCGCGCTTGGCCTAGAGGGTCACGGCCCAGACACCCGCCGCGAGAAGAGTTTGTCCATTTACCAGACGACCAGGTACCCTGGTACAGGAACATACGGATGTGTCCATCTGCCTGCCCAACAGCCCGCACTGGCCATGCCGACACCTGCGGTTCGGATCAGCTAGACTAAAATCCACACGTCGTTAGAGATGCCATGACGACCTAGACAACGGGAAGCACTTCTGTACAAGTATACACACTGAACATTTCCACACCAATCTACACGAAGAACATACTCAGTGCTCTGACGTAGGCGACAGGCATATTCACGGACGTGCATCTTTATTATTTTTACATAGGCTTTCAGAATGCAGAAACGCAAGACGCATCATGAACTCATCTATAACGCTTGCTCACGCTTCTCTTGAAACCCATTACCACCATAGAGGTATAATGGAAACACGATACTGGTCATGGAAATATATGCTATTATAACCTAAAAGCACCTATGCACCAAACGGACTAATTATGCACCAGGCCCAAGTAGGCCTCAACCAAGAGCTCCCGTGGACATTAACAAAGCACGAGTCAGGTTGCTGATCCTGCAGAAAGAGCCCGGTGGAGCAACCAGCCAAGGTCGTAATGTTGCAAACTCACATTCCAAGAACAAATCATCAAAGGCACGATGTTGCAACCTCGCACTCCGCGCCCCAACGATAAAGTCACGCCGGCAAATTAAACCAGACGCGCAGTAGAAAAAGCAATATTAATTGTGCAGAATTCTGCCTCTTTCACGGTCCCTCCCCACGTGACCAATCCGAATCTGACGAGATGCCAAAGCCCAGGAGAAAAAAGGCGTCTGGGTCCCTCGCTACGAGACACAGGCCGATACACTTGAAAGGCTCAATGGACATCTGCTACAGTGGGAGCGGTCAGCCTTCCACCTATGAATAAATCCTCACATTGTCTGCACGTACCCATATTGAAACATTGTTGCAATCACAGGTACACCGAGAGCTGGGAACAACGGTGGTCCCAGGCTGGGAAGCTCACGGGTGCACCAATCAGAACATGGGGCTCTTATCTCAGACGTCAGTAATATTAGCCAATCCTCAGGAGTCTTCATGTAACAATTATTATGTATCTAATTGTAGGGACAACCCAGATATACCACCTGACTACACCTTGTCCACTAATATCATTCTCTATATGTGTACTATACTAACCCTACCACTCGAGCAACCAATTAAGAGTGGCGATAGGTTTTTTGTTAACTTTCTGAAGAGACGCAAGTAGCGCGTCATAATGCAGTAAAAAGGGCCTGCGAGCCCCACGATTGTGTGTGTGTCAGGACGAACGCGTACGCTCCTTGACCCATCCCTGCCGTTTTGTATAAATAAACAGCAGAGTCACCTTGCTCCTTGTGTGTGTCTCATACTCTATCTCATCTGGGATATACGGGAGGAGTTGGGGCCTCCCTGCCCGGAGGTCTGCGGACGGCCCGGCCGACCCCGGCAGAATTTCCCCCCGACACCTTCGTCCAGTCATCAGCTCAAATTGAGACATTTTTGTTGCAGAAGAAGGGGCAGATCTGATGGCCATCAGGACAAGGGGTAATCAAATGTCCCAACTTGGCCCTGAATCTGCCACAAACTTTTTTAATATGCTCACAATAGTTTTATTGTACCTCTCAACTCCACTACTAGATGGCCGCCGATAGGCAATGTGTAGTTTCCTTTTGACCCCAAGTATCTTCTTTTTCATCACTTCGCTAGTGAAGTGGCTACCTCGGTTTGAGTCAATCCTTTGGGGTAGTCCAAAACGCGAGAAGATCAGATTTATCATCAGAGCAGCTGCTGTTTCTGCCTTGCAGTTTGTGGCTGGGAGACATTCCACCCATTTAGTAAACAAGCATGTTACGGTCAACATGTACTTGTTCCCCCTAGAGGAGCGAATCACGGGCCCGGTAAAAGTGACTTGCAAATCTGACCAAGACAGTGTCATCCCCCTCTTTTGGAGGGGGGCACGGTGTGTGAGTGATGTTGGCTGAAATTGTGCACACACAAGACACCCCTTCAAGTATTGGTCGAGGTGCTGTCCCATGTGTGGCCAATATGTAACCTCTCGTAAGATTTCTAATGTTGTATGAAACCCCCGATGACCGGCTGTGGCCACAACATGGGCATGACTTAGCATCAGGCTTCAGAAGGAGATAGGGATCACCCACTGGTCATGGCCAGATATGGATCTCCTCAACAACAAACCGTCTTGGATTCGGAACATTTCTGGACATTTCATCAACACCTGGAGGTCCTCTTTCCCAATGTAATCGGCCTCCGTCAGGGGAAAGTTCTCAATGTGTTGATAAAACTTAACAATTAATGGATCCCCTTTTTGAGCTATAATCAAATCAGCATCTGGAGTTTCCTTACTCCATTGGGCAGTTGAGAGTTCATTGTGAGCATTTGTCTGGGACCTAGTGATAGCAGTGACCAGGATTTCCCCCAATAGGGACTAGATCTCAAGTAGATCCCCTTGGATGTCTCTGTTTTTGGCCAGCTAGCAAAACTGGCAATAAAATGCATGTCCTACGCTGATGACCTGATCATAGTGGACAAAACTCCCTTCTGTCTTCAGAAACCTTTGGTAGCCGTTGCTTCCAATGCTGGAAAAAAACATGATTTGATTATTAATATTAACAAATAATGCATTTTAAAAAGAGGGCTATGACACCCTATGGTTATACTTAGAGCATCAAGGGAGTCAGCTGTCTCTGGTAAAATACATCTCCCAATGAAGGTATTGGTAAGGATAGAATGAAAGCTAGCCAATTTGCCAGATGCGAAAAATCATATATGAAATACTGTTTGTTCACTATTTGCCCTCTTTTGATTTTTATGAATTAAAACTCATTCCAGCACTTCTTTATGGTATGGAGGTGCAACCGCAAGTAAGATCACTGGACTAGGATCTCATAGAGGGTCTTAGATGAAAAAAAACATTAGGACTTCCCCTTGGTGTTCCCATATCGGTAGTAAGGTGCAAATTAGGCTTGTCATCTATGAAGTGCTGGTATAAGTGGAAGGTATTCTTTTTGTTTTATAATACATTGACAGCAACACCAAATACCTTGTATGATGACTTGAAAAAAGTATGTTGGTGAGTCTATCGAAAGCACTTACTGGTTTTAAAAGCTTTGGAGATGTTATTCCGGGTGAAGTGTATTCTGACAGTGTGAAGTTGATTACCTTCTTCCCGCTTAGTAAAATAATTATGTTTGAATATGTTTGGATTGCCACTGTTGATAGGATGCATGGGTATGCATTATATCAAAGCCAGTCAATGGTGGATAAACCAGTAGGTGTAATTCCAAACTATTTAAGAACATTTAAAAATAGGTATTGGCGATATCTGTTTTTTCATTTTGTGTAAATATTATTCCAATATCGGAATTCCTGGCGAAAAGATCCACTCAAGATGATGGCACACATCGGATTTGTAATGTCTGTAAAATTGAGGGAAATAGCCAATCAATGTAATGTATTACAAGAATTAAGAGTTAGAATGTTTGATTATTTTCTATCACATGCAGATTGGTTGAATAAGGAATATTTTTGGAATCAAATTTCTAGTGGTCAGGAGACTGCAGTAACAATAAGGCTAATTCAATTCTCAGATGAAATTAAATTGGTGAATTTAAAATAGTAATTGTATAGCAATTTTATAGCAATATTAATATGAAATGTATTATGATTTATGGTTAATATATTAGAACATTTTGATATCAATCTGATTTTCTTATATTTGAATTGAATTTTATGATTGTATTGAAAATGTTATATTTCTCTTGATTGTTGTTATGTTTATGTTCAGGGGTCACATCTGCTCGCTTGACAGGTCATAGTTTTTCAAGCCACATCAATTTGATATTACACCTGTGTCAACCCTGTGAGCCCAGTTCATCTCTGGAAAAGTTATGTGCATTTCTCTCAGGCAGGCAGGACTGTAGCCTGGGGAATGCTCACCTTGTTGTTTTTTTTTTGTAAGAGTAGGTAACACCCTCCCCAGAATGGCAGCTTGCTGGGAACAGGAATCAAAGTGCACACCCATCCACACACGGCTTGGCCTCACACTAGGGTGCTGAATATCTAAAGAAGGGAATGGGACCAGGTTTGGGTAACCAGGGGGAGCTCTATACATCTGCAAAATGGTTCCATCATCGTGTTTCTCTCTCCCTCTCTCTTTTCCTCCTGCCCCCACCACTTCCTGTAGTACAAAGCACTTTTGTTGTGATATCGAAGGCAATGTCCAATTGTTCCTAGAACAAGGATTGAACCCTTAAATCAGGCTAGCTTTAGTCCAATCACCTGGGATCTTTTGCCTTTAAAAGAAGGGGTCTCTCTGCACTTCTTTAAATCTTTAATTGGACTCTAGCCCTCATGAAGTTTTCATTGGACCCTGTTAGGAGAGCAGCCCTTTTCTAAGTCCTCTAGGTGTGATATGAAGACAAGTGTTTTATGAAAGAAGCAGGCTCTGTCCACTAACCATGCCCAGGGACCATGGAGCTGAAACTGCTACTCAACCAAGACCTTAAACTCACCCAGTCACACTGCTGCAGAACCTCACCATGCTGAAGGACCACTGGATGGTGTGTGCCATCCTCCCCTATGTTTGGAAGCACTGATCTTGTCTCTGAGACCCTGGAGTGGAACACACCGCTCCTGAAAGCTAAGACAGTCTTCTGCCATTTCACTGTCAAACTGCTGCAAACTGTGATTCAAGTGTGTGCGACCAAGTTTGGACTGCCAGGAACCTTGGGAACTGCCGTTGTCACTCATCGCTTTTCGAAGCACAGCCCGCCCATTTGAAAAAGTTTGCCACCTCAACGCCCCAGCTGTATCTCATTGTTGCCCCTGCTGAAACAAAGGAAGTGCCATTGCATCGGTATCCGGTCATTGCATCGACAACCAATGCATCAACAGCCAAACCATCTAAAAAAAGCATCTAAAAAAAACACCTAATTCATTTGTTTAGATGGTAAATGGTTTAGTTTAATAAAAATCAGTTTTAAAGGTTAAAAAAAGGGGATTGGGGGGAACCCCATTAAAAAAACAAAAATGTAAAAAAATGCATTAGATGATTTTTTTTAGATGGTATGGCATTAGATGCTTTGGCTGTTGATGGAATAACTATAAACCTATTGCATCTGTATTGCTTGAACCACTGCTCGCACCACTGGCCTCCCTCTTCATCACTGCTCGAGTCAACGAATGAACCGCAGCTGGTGTTATTCCTGAACCACATACCTCAAGCTGGATCGAACTACATCACCTGTACATCCTGTCATCAGCCTATCCACCGTTGAACCTCGACTGTCGAACCAAACATGGTGACCTTCATGATCTGCATCACTCAAACCAATCTGAGCCACAGCATTCTTGGGGTTTGACCCCCTTAAACCACTGCTCGATACTGGAGGACCGCGACTGCTGCATTTTGAGCTGACTTGTACTACTGAACAGTGCTGAAAAGCCGGGTTCACCTTTGTCAAAATGCCAAGATACTGCAAAAGGTATTACTGCTTATTCACTTATTCAGGTCCATTTTGTGCCCTAGAGACTGGCTTTGCCACCTTAATCCAACATAACGATGCACAGACCTCACAGTACTGCGCTATTGTTAAATGATGGCAGACCAAATGCAGGATACCCACACTCTGTATGTACAGCATTCCGTTCTTCTCACGCTAGGTCCGCTCTTTAAACAGATAAACAATGAAATCCCTTTTTACAACACAAGAACAGATCCTTTTGAACATTGTGGTTTTGTTGCCTTTTCTCCTCGTTTCATTACCTAGAGTGCTGCATCTGCTATCTTGCTTATTCTGTGTTCTTTATACAGGGGTGGGTTTATTGTATTGTAGGTTTTTAATGTTATTTTTGCACAATGGTGTGTTTGATTAAAGTATATATCACTGGTCTAACGGGCCAGAGTACTAATGGCAATAAGCTCCTCGAATGTGGGCCACTACTGCATAAAGTAATGCCCCCGGGGCCTTTGTTAAGGCCTGATTTGAAATGACAATTCATTGTATACAGGACTACTGGTTTTTTGAAGGAACTGGTTTTAGAGATTTTAGAGATTTTTTTTTACATACAATGTTAATATTTCTTAATGAACAATGGTTGTACTTTTAGTGATATATGTGTTACCATATCCTTTTATGGCTGACAAGCTGAAATAAAGTATGATGACAATGAAATGCAGCCTGGGCAAAAGTTTGTCTTACTCTCCCTCTTTACTTTTCTCTCGCTGTCACTTTTTCCATCTTTCTCCAGCTCTCTCTCTCTCTCTCTCTCCCTCTCTCGCTCTCTCTCTGCTCCCCACTCTCCATGTTGTATTAGGTGTGAAGCCTCTGTGCTCCAGTTGTTTTTGTCTTTGCATTATGATACATGATCTTTTTGAACCAACATGATGTCAGTGTCAGAAGCTGCTCTGTGACAAGTGCAGCTTTATGCCTGCAACTCCAATTTCCAGTCGGCATAATCTAAAGCCAACGTGCTAGCGGAGACAATCGCATGAAATCAGTGGTCCGGCTCGATCCGGCCAATTTAGCAGTGCTCCCATCCACCGATCCTGATTGTGACCCTTGTCTTGAGGTTCCTAATGCCCTTGAGGCTGAAAAATTAGAAACTCAGGTGAGGCGAGGGGAGGCTGGGTTCCTGGAGGCTGCGTAGTACAGCACTCATCTGCTGCTCGGTGTACATTGAAGCATTGTTTGCCTGTTTGTCTGCTTGCCTGCCCAGAACGTGAACCTAGTCTGGCTTGATGTTGTAAACCCGAGGCACATGATGAGTGGCACCTAGGGGCATTCGTCAATATAGAGGTTCTGGCATTCCCGTCTTAGTTGTGGTGGCATTGTGGTGGCACTGTGACAGCACAGCAGTAGTGAAGTAAGTCTCCATATTCAGCACATTTAATTTAATCCAGGTCTGCAGGGGGTATAGTACTTGTGTTTGGGCTATTCTCTCTTTGCTGGCTACCTGGTTAGCTGCTACCTTATCTGGATTGCAGTGTTCTGTGGTGAGTACATTCTGCACCCCATGCTTACATGACAATGGTATCTAAACGTAAACAAGCACAGAAGATGAAATCGAAGAAAGGTCACACACCTGACAATAAGGGAGCTAATCAACTGGCTCCCCTCAAACCCTGTAAAACAAGTGGATTTACGCAGTCAATGATAAGATGGGCACTTCATAGTCAGAAGAATCAATCTTGCAACTTGAATGAGGCATTGCCGGAGGCATTGTCGAATACCCCCCATTGGAAGTTTACCCAGGGGTTGCAGTACTAACATGGATACTGTCTCCGGCCGCTTAGCCAAATCAGGCTCTGATTCCACTCCTGTGATTTATTAAGGACGTTACAGTCAAGGATACCACCAAGGGCAGAGCAAGGTTAGCTCTGCACCCCAGGATAATCAAAACATTGATAACTCCATGATAGATCACTCAGCAACTATGCAGCCCATTGGTGATGAACCTACAGCTGGTAACACTGATAAAGAAGGCAGCCTGAATATTGCCGTACCATCTAACAGAGCTATCCATGAGGCTTTAGAACTGTTGATTGACTGCTTATATGCTGAAGACTGCCACGAGGGTGTCTTAATGAGAGAATTTATTCCAGCCCCTTCGAATCTCCTTGCTATCCCAGATCCTGTTGAAGTTCCAGGTGAGAACATGTTATCAAAGGAGGTGGAATATAAGAACCCAACGTACCACAATTCACCTCAAACGGCTCGCCCCCCACCTTTCATCTTGGAGTTATCTGAGAAAATCTGTCCACAGAGCATAGTGAGGCAGCACCTTACATAATATCTCTATATGTTCAACCCCGCAGCTTTCTGAGTGCTCTACAAAAGGGGATGTTAGTATGCACTGCAGCAAGTGGGAAATTATGTCTCTGTATTGTTCTCACCGATCTCTGTTCATGGGGTAACCTCAAGACATCTGTAAAGGGTAATAGCGGCAATTAATGCACAGTCGCTTGCAAGAAATAACGATCTGGCTTAACTGTACAAGTGCATCAATATTGTGGAATGGCAGATTTTGTGGCTGCCAATCAGACAATCAGATCATCAAATAGCACCACGAAGGACAATGGATAAAGATTGCCAAACGGTTGCACAGGGAACAGTCATTATCGGTGCCTTTTGCAATAACCTTCTGAACAAGGCAGAAATAAATAAGCCGAAGGTTGGCTCTCTTTAAGAGACACAAAGGCCACCTGGACAGCCATGCTCTCTGTAGTGAGTCCAAGGAAAGTATTTCCGAGCTGTCAACCTGTCAGTCTGTGCCCCCGACAGCAGGAGTAAAAGAAACGGCACCTTACGTCTATGTCCTGCTCGTGCCTTTACCAGGACTCTGTAGCCTGTTTCGGAGCCCTCTACTATACTCATATGTGGAGGCCCTTCTACTGGATGGAGCCATCTCATGGTACTTCTCGTTTAATCTTAGATCAATTGTGTCCTACTAGAACATCATCTGGAAGTATGAAAATGCATGGCACACAGGAGAACTTGCAAGCTGGTGAAGCCAGTCTTCTTCGCCAGTAGCAAGGGGTCATTAATGCGATCCAAGCCCATTGTGGGCTGGTGCCAGCTGAATGTAATTTGCACTTTTAAAGGTTGGACACATGGCAATAAGAACACGCATAAAGGACTTCTGATAAAAGCAATGGCTGAAATCTTGGGGGTGGATGACCTTTCTTTTCGGATGTTTACTGCTTGTTGCATACTTTCAGACTGTATGTACTGCAGGGGCTGTAGTCTTCTATTTGGTTTTGAAAATACATATATCAGACAGTGCGTATTTAATTGCCAAGAACCACTTGCCGATAGACGATACAAGTTCACTCATATTCGAATTTTAACATATGCTTCCAGAACGACTCTTGACTGGAATCCAGCGTCACTCTGTCTGTGTCCTTTTGCCAGGCCAGTCTAGGCGCTCTTAAAGGTTCAAAATGTAGTAGGTATAGGCAATACGAATGGGTGCATCCGCGTGCTGCTTATCAACATGTCTCCTGTGTAACCCCACAGCACTTAGAACGTAAGGGATGAGGGAAATTGTTCTCACATCACAACTGCGGCCCCTGCAGGCCTCTTATAAAGATTGTAAACTGGAATGTTGCTGACGTAAAAAATACATTGGATGATGTTGATTGGATACAGTGCCTTAGCAAGTGTGATATGATCTGTCTATAGGAAACATGGTTGGCAGACGTGATGTGCCTAAAAAATATTTTCCCAATTTTAACACTTATGCTGTAAAAAGTGGAACAATCAAAAATGGGGAGCCTGGCCACAAAATGTCTTATAACTCGTTCCTAGCTGGCTGCATTTCTGAAAACCCTCTTTTGCATGCAATATTAATCTGTGGGAATAAATATCCCAATAATCAGAATTTAACAGTGATACATGTTTATGTACCTCCTAAATGTAAGCAGATTGGTAATCTTAAGGAGGAGTTTTTTCATCACATTGATTTACAGGGCACTGCCTTAGAAAATGTGTTTCTGATTGGTGAATGTAATACAAAGTTTGGACAGAACCGGGGAACAATGCAAGATAACCTCAGGGTAGGTAGGGCAAGTCTGCGGAATACCAATGGGATATATAAGTGGAGTTTGCCAGGCTATGGGTTGGTTAATGGACCTACTTATGGACACATATGTGTTTGTGGAACTGAATGGTAGATTAATGGGTGATGTACCACCAAAGCCAACTTATAAGGCAGGCTCGAGGAAAACTATTATTGATTATTGCATGGTGCCTGTTTCTCATTCTGCAAAGGATTCAAAATATATTATAGGGTGGAGAGTGACTATAATCCACTGGTTGTTGAATGGGTGTCAGCACGTCCCCCAGATACAAGTATTGTCCTAGTGAGGATATGATTCAGGTACTCCCAATGCAGAGAACTGAGAGCTTGGATATGCCATCTCTTCTCCAATATAGAGCTATTAGTATAATCAGAGAGATACTTTTAGAAGCTCTGGACCAGCATGAGGTGATTGCGCTCATTGAACTTTTACCCCATATTTTGTCTTACGGAATGTCTAGTTGGCCATCAAGAGCTGATGCCTTCTGCTTCGATGGAGAATGCAGACACACTAAATGGGCAATCTATCAAGCGTCACAGCGGTCTTTAATGTCTGCAGGTCATCTTTATTCCCTCAAAAAATCCTATAAGAACCTCTTCAAATATAAGGAGTGCCAATTCATATAGGCCCAATAGGATCTCTTCGGAAGAACAGTCCGGGGAAACCAATCAGACATTATTTTGGAGGCTAGTGGCTAAGGGGTTCAGATAGTTAATGAAGGAGAAGCGGCACTAGTTACCCCAGAATGCTGGATCTCTCATTTTATAGAATTTTTTTTTTACCCAGATGGTGAGGTATCACCCCCGCATTTTCTTTTTTAAACTTGATTTTTTAATGCTTGACAATACATCGGAAAAACCAGAAGTATACAATGCTTGACAGTCATAGATCTCACGACTACAGTTGGAGTATAAGGTGAGTCGGGTATCATATGTAAAGCGGTAATCACTGTATCAGTTCAATTAGAGACATGGGTGGGAGCAGATGATACAGAGGAGAACATTTGTTGAGGGGGAGGCAACATAGGAACGGAACAGAGACCAGACATTCTTTGGCTTGGACTGTATTGGTTGCTGACCAGACCAGGCTTCTCGGTGTCCGAGGCCAGTTCACGGCCCTGAGCCATTGTGCATGTGTTGGCACTCCTGGGTGGAGCCCATGTAGCAAGATACAGCGTACTGCGAGTACCATGCAAAGCACCAACAGTTTTTTAGAGTCTCGCCCAACCCAAGAAAGTCATGAAAAAGGCACAGCAGGGGAGACGGGGTAACAGCAATATCAAGAATCTCAGATACAGTAGTACAGATTTCCTCCCAGATCTGGGTCAAGTGTTCGCAAGAGCAAATCATATGAAAGTATGTTTGCGCTTTCAGACCCACACTGTGGGCATCTAGAGGAGTGGTCTTGTGAAATGCGGTGTGACCTGATTGGAGTGTAGTGGAACCTATGAAGTACTTTAAATTGAATCAACTTAAAGCGAGAATTAAATGACACATCATGAGTACGTGCACACAAATACGATTCTAGCACTGGACTGACATCTCCACCCCCAGATCTTCTGCCCAAGAATGTT
Organism: Ambystoma mexicanum; assembly: GCF_040938575.1. Taxonomy (NCBI): domain Eukaryota; kingdom Metazoa; phylum Chordata; class Amphibia; order Caudata; family Ambystomatidae; genus Ambystoma; species Ambystoma mexicanum. Next base: position 830,277,933 of record NC_090926.1, on the reverse strand, counting down.
TGAGTTTATCAAACCGAGGAGTGGCTTTGTCTTGCAATGTAGCATATAGTCTAGATACTGCATTCTTGGTGAGGGACTGTTTGTGATGACACCTGCTGCAATACCTACGCGCCCCGTTAAATTAAATTAAAAGGGTTTGTCCATGAGAGTTGAGGTGATGTTAAAGACCTTGCGTCGCACCAGGTTTAGCTACTAGCCACAGGACGCTCGTACATACGGAGGACTTCTTTGTATCAGGTGGGATTCATCCCTGTGAACTTCAGCACCTTTATGCATTATGCAGTGACTTATGAGCTATCTATATAGCCTGGATTCGATAAAGGCAGCTCTGCCGAAACACGTGTCATCCACAAAGGCTCTAACATCACAAAAATAAACAGGAATTGATTAATCATCACTACTTGCCATTCCATTATTTTTCGGCGCACTATCAAGGGATAGCTCAACACAACCATTATATATAGTCTAGATACCTTCCCTTTGGTGGAGTTGACGTTCAAAATTTCAGCTAGTATAGAGTCATCAAGGGGTATAGTAGGGAAATAAGGGGATCTTAGCTTAAGAAATCTTCGGAGACCAGAGTATTGGAGCCAAACGGAGGGTACCCGCCATAAGGCCTCCGGCAGGTCCGGCCACTCAAGGAAGTTGCTTTGATCAAAGATGTCCTGAATAGTTTCATAACCCGCTGCAGCCCAGTAACGTACTATAGACAAGGGAATAGAGGGAGCATCTGGGAGGAAGTTCCAGAGAGGCAAGTTGCCATGAAAGAGAAAAGAGAGTCCAGTTAATTTCCATATTTTGAAGAATGCCAGGGAAGTGCTGCCGACAGGGTCCTGTGAGTCATGCCCAATGTTTAGGGGGAGAGAACCAAGGATCTAATGTCACGTCCCTGGACTGCTCGGTGTTTAAGTCTGACATGTGGGGGAGGGTCAGCGGTGTCGAACCAGTACAACGGGAACTGGGCTTGGGCGACCATCCAATATCTGGGAAAATCGGGGGCACCAAAACCACCGCTTCCCATAGGAGTAGTCAATGTGCCTAATTTAAGTCGGACTGTGCCAGAGTGCCATAGAAATGTGTAGACTGTGCTGGTCAGTGCTCGGAAAAAACCATTGCCGTGCCACAGAGGTAAGTAGAGGAAACAATATAAAAGTTGAGGAAGCACAATCATCTTCAGAACACTGACTCTGCCCGTGAGGAAAATTGGAAGCCTCGACCAGCCCAGACATTTCCTAGTAAGTCCTAGTCTGGATTGTGACTATGTGAATCCCATAAGGTCAGGTGGGGAACAGTGATTTCATTAAGTGGCAATAGAGTCAATTTAGTGCTGTTTACCCTGAGACCAGAGATTTGTCGAAAGTGAACAACGTCTTCTAGAATAGGGGCAAGGTTTTCAGCTGGGGAGCGAATATAGAGTAGGGCATCGTTAGCATATGAGAAAATAATGTCTGATTGACCCGCCAATCAACCTCCTTCATGCATGGACCTGACGCATCATATCTGCAAATGGTTCTATAACTATGGCAAAGATTAAGGGGGAGAAAGGGCAGCCCTGTCTCGTGCCTCTGGCTACCCGGAAAAGGGCTGAGCATATGTCTTCAGTACAGACTCTGGCCATCGGATCAGAGTGAAGCAGCTTACCCAGGGTTCCAATGGGGTCCAAAGTTGCATTTCTCTAGGACTGGCCCGAGGTAATTCCCGAGGTAATTTTACGAGACAGAATCGAAGGCCTTTTGCATATCTAGGGTAGCAGCCAATGCTTGGATATTTGGATCAACTCGACTAATTATATTGAATAGTCATCTCAAATTAAGGGAAGTGGAGCGGGCAGGGATCAATCCCGCTTGGTCTGGATGAATAATATGAGACATATAGGGGGCCAATCGCAAGGCCAGTATTTTAGAATACATTTTAACATATCAATTGATGAGAGAGAGGGGCGGTATGAACGGCATTGAGTGGGGGATTTGCCCGGTTTCAGCAACACCAATATTATTGCTTCACGTAGCGAAAGAGGTAGTGTGCCCACCTCACAGGCCTCCTCTCATAAGGCTAGCAACTGAGGAACCAGGCGGGATTTATATTACTTGTAAAATTCGACTGGGAGGCCATCCGATCCTGAGGCCTTGCCCGACGCCAGCAAGTCGATGGCCTTCGATATCTCTTCAGTCTTTATTGGCTCATCCAGGCAGCCACTGGTCTCATCCGAGAGAACGGAGAGGGGAAGACCGTCTAAGTATGCATCAACCTTAGATGTAGGGACGCAATCTACATTCGAATAAAGGGATTCATAGAATGAGTGAAATTCCGTGTTAATGTCCTGTGGCGATAGGGCTAAGGTGCCGTCAGGTCTCTCTATAGCCGGGAGGTTTGGAGATTCGGTTTCATGGCGGATTAATCTAGCCAATACACTGCCAGGCCACTCACCCTCCCCGTATCTCTGAGCAAAATGGGGGCTGTCAATAAATTTCCTCTCATGCTCAGCATGTTCCCGAAATGAATCCAGTTCCGTACTGATATTAGCCAACATTTCAGGGGTCTGCATTAGGGCGTTTTGAGACTCTAGGGAGGAAAGTGCTGTTTCACTCTTTTGGATATCTCTCCGAATTACACCAAGTATCCCATTCTTTTTGGAAATAGCTATGCTTCTAATATAGGCCTTAAAAGATTCCCAAAGGGTGGCTTGTGTTTGGACAGAGCCCGTATTTAGAGCAAAGTAGTCATCTATGGCGGTCTCTAGTTCAGCCTTGAAAGCTGTATCAAGGCGGGAGTGCAGTTTCATTTTCCATGTTCATGTTTTTCAGTAATCTGGACCCTAGCTTAGGGATCTGGTCACAGGGTAGTGATCAGAGTGAGTTGTTGGGAAAATTGACATATGAGTGACATTGAAATAAGTATATCTGAGACTAACCATCTATCAATCCTTGAGTGAGAGTCATGTACTGAGGAGGAAAAGGAATATGTAGGGGAATCAGGATATATAATTCTCCAAGCGTCAGAGACCGCTATCTGGGGCTGAATTTCAAGGATAGTCTTGGCCGCTTTGGAGAATTGGTGGGACTTGGAGCCTGATCTGTCGAAACTCACATAAAGTATGATATTAAAATCACCCCCCAAGAGGATCTGCACAAGTGGGAAGCCAGTGAGGAGAGAAGCCAGGTGCATGTAAAATTAAAATTCAGGGTCGTCTAGTTGGGACCGTATATGTTTAGAAACACAACCTCTGTGTTCTGGAAAATTCCATAAAGTAAAACATATCTGCCCACAGGGTCTACATGAGATACCTTGTGTTGAAAGTTTATGCTCTTGTGAATAAGGATCATGATCCCACGGTTTTGGGTAGAGTAGCCCATGTAGTACCTCTGGGATCCCCACACCATAGCAAATATTTTGCAGCTCTCGGCCCTAGCGTGTGTCTCTTGTAAAAAGAGAATTATTGTGCCAAGACATTCTGCATATAGTTGCAGACACCTCATTTTTCCGTAATTACCTAAGATTCCAACTCATGCACACGAGATTGTTATCAGCCATTGAGGTAGGTAAAGAACATGATTGTTGTCAGATGTTTCATTGATTGCCCATGAGCAGGAGTCCAAGTCCAGCGGTCCCGCATCTCATCAGACTGAACCAACCATAGCGCAACCTTGCACTCTACAACTTCCATGCATGTCAAGCATTTTTGAACATGACTCCCTACCCCTCCCACTCCCACCCACACCCCTCTCCCAACCAGAGGAATGAAACCCCACATTACAATCAACAAAACCCAAACCATTGGCATCAACGCCTGGAGGCCTGCTTTCTGGCCTGGTGGCAATGCTCCAAACCGTGGGCAACTTAAAGATTTTCATTGCACATAATACAAGTGATAATTGAAACAGGTAGATTAACTTAACGAAGGAAAATTGTTACAGCTGGACAAAAATGAGCAATCGGTGCAGGTCAGATTCAAAGGGCCCCCCTGTAACAGAGCCTGGCGACAGCTGGATCAGGCACAAACCATTCAACCAGATACTTTTTAAGAACATAGTGGCGTAGGCAGGAGTTATCAACCAGGGAAGTGTTCATCAATACATTTGGAGGCTTCCTCAGGTATCGTAAAGAAGAAAATCCGATTAGAATGTTCAATTCTGAGCTTGGCAGATCTTCTCTGTCATCGAATTTTGGATATTCGGACCCACAGCAAGGCTTCACCGGGAGGTTCAGTCGTGGCAGAGGTCCTCTTCTGTTAGCTTCTCTTCGGTTCTCTCGATCCAGTGGCGACTCTGCCTTCTCAGTCCCAGAGACCTGCTTATTATGCAGTTTTCCCCCATTCACACAGCCTGGCTGTCAATCACAGAGCAGGGTGGCTGTCCTGGCGGGACAGTCACCTAGCCAATCAAACAGGAGTGTGACTTGGGTTACCAAGGGAACCCATGGCAGGGGTCCTAAAACCCCTCCCTCACATCCTGCCTACCCAGACTTTCAGGCGCCTAAGGAGGGCTTCTGTGCATAAGCATGCCAAAGGTCAGCGAACAAAGGGACCAAACCTGGTTTGGCGCGCAGATTAAAACATGAGAAAGACCTTTACAAAAAGAAATGGCGAATAAACCCAGCCAGAACCGTGTAAAAATGTATATGGTCCGGCAGGTTTAAATTCAAGGCTACCGAGATTGGCTAAAACAATGCCAATGCTAAATAAAATAACCGCAGTAGAAAAAATAGGGTAGATACCACTTCCACCAGCCAAGTCTTAATGAAAAGGGAACACAACAATGTTCCATGAGAGAAAGAAACAAAGGGATAACTATTAACTCTTTCCAGTACTCTATGTAAGATAGTTTGTACTGGGTCTGTGGCTTTAAAAAGACTAATAAAGTCAATGGCAACTTTACAAGTTCAGGGAGACAGTAGTCAGTCCCAGAAAATTGAGTCTTAGTTGGGAAGTCTAAAAAGACAACCCTGTGTCACTGCACTGAAGGGGCTGTGTAAAACACAGTAAAAAAAGATGATGCCTATGGAGTAGGTGAGGCTCCACAGTCTATGAACACAAAAATGTTAAACACACACAGCAAAACACATGTAAGAGTGGGAAAAAAGGCTCACACTCTTACCAGGTGAAAAATAAAATCCTAGAAATCCAGCAAAGCTACTGAGGGACTCAATAAGTAAGGGAAATTAGTCATTCTGGAGAATTCTCCCTAACACTCGCCCCCTCCCAGACTAAGGGACAGAAGGATTTAATCCACTCCTGGATGACTCTCTTCACTCTAGTCGGTCAAAAACATCCTAGAGAGACCATCAGCATTTTGGTGGTGACATCCTGCTCTGTGCTCAATGGTGAAATCCAACCCTTGCAAGCAGATTGACCATCTTAGAAGTTTTGGGTTTTCCCTTTCATTTGCATTAACCATCTCACATTCACGCTCTGTGGTTGCCCATCTTGTTTCTAGTTCCTTCAGTTTCCTACTGATGAAGCAAAAGGGGTGCTCCCTACCTTTCTCATCATCCAGTGACTAAGGACTGCACCTATACCTGTATTGGATGCATCTGTCTGCACAATAAAAGGTTGGTGATAATCAGGAGCTCTTTGGGCTGGAGCTTGACAAAGGGCTTTCTTCAGGATTTCAAAGGCTTGAGTGCACTCCTCATTCCATCTAACCTTTTAGGGAATTTTGGAGAGGAGATTACATTCAACGGATAATGGTCCCATAGTTCTCTATGAAATTCCTGTAGTACCCAGTGAGACCTAGGAAGGCTCTCACTTGGGTTTGAGTAGTAGGGGTGGCCCAGTTTTGTACAGCTTTGACTTTGCTAGGTAATGGCCTTATTTCACCTCCTCCTACGTCATGACCAAGGTAGACCACTTTGCTCTGACCAATTTGACATTTGCTTGCCTTTATGGTCAGATGGGCCCGCTCAAGAGCCTGCAAAACATATCCTAAGTCATCAACATGTTCTTTCCAAGTAGGGCTGAACACTGCAATGCCATCCAAGTATGCCATGCAGAAGTCCTCCATCCCATTCAGAACTTGATTGACCATCCTTTGGAATGTAGCAGGTGCATTCTTTAATCCAAAAGACATAACCTGAAACTGGTAGAGGCCTGCTGGGGTTGAGAATGCAGTGTTCTCCTTGGCATGGTCTGCCAGGTTATTTGCCAATATCCTGACGTTAGATCAAATGTACTGAGGTATTTGGCTGAACCAAGTCTATCCACCAATTCATCTGTCTTTGACAAAGGGTGGGCATCAGTCTTAGTGACTGCATTTAGAGCTCTATAGTCCACGCAGAATCTCAACTACTTGGATCCTGCCTTTGGTACTAGAACAACTGGACTAGACCATGGACTTGTAGAGGGCTCTATAACCCCAAGATCAAGCATCTTGTTGACCTCTCCTTTGATATGGGATCTCACATGTTCTGACATTCTGTGCCCTCTGCTTTTCACAGGTAGACAGTCACCAGTGCGAATATCATGCTGGCCCAAGGGGTCAAGCCTGGTGAAAGTGAAAACAGGGCGGCAAACTTATTTAACAGAACTTTGCACTCCTCCTGTTGTTCAGATGTCACTTGAGAAGAGAGATTGACTCCTTCTATGTTCCCCTCTAAAGGTTGGCCCCTGGGCAGGTCAGGTAGAGGTTAACTCTCCTCCTCCTCTTGAGCTGAAGCTAGAAGCAAAGCTCCTACTTCTGGTCTCGAGACATATGCCTTCAAACGGTTGGTGTGAAAGACTCTGGGAGCCTCCTTAGGTCTGCCTAAGTCCACCAAATAGTTCACCTCTCCAAGTTTGCCCACAACTTTGAAGGGTCCTATCCATTTGTCCAGCAAGACCCTCTGCCTTGTTGGCATTATAACTAATACAAGCTGGTCTTGAGTAAACTCAAAAATGCTGGCCTTCTGGTCATGCCAATGTTTGACCAGAGCCTGACCTGCTTTTAAGTTATCACTAGCTTCTGCCATTATATGTGACATTCTCCTCCGGAGAACTATCACATAGTCAGTCACTCTGACTGACTTGGGGGAAGTAGCACTCTCCAACCCCTCCTTCATCAGGGCCAATGGACCTCTGACTGGATGGGCATAGAGAAGTTAGAAGGGACTGTAACCAACTCCCTCCTGAGGGACTTCTCTGTAAGCAAAGAGAAGGCATGGCAGAAGAAGGTCCCACTTCCTTTTAAGGGGTTCCTCTAAAGCACCTATCATGCTCTTCATAGTAAGGTTAGACATCTCTACCAGTCCATTTGTCTGTGGATGGTAGGCTGTAGAGAACTTGTAAGTGACACCACAGTTTTTCCACATGGCTTGCATGTAGTGGGACATAAAATTGAATCCCCTGTCGGATATGACTTACTTAGGAAACCCTACTCTGGTAAAAATACCAAGTAGAGCCTTAGCCACAGCCTGAGCCGTAACAGTCCTCATAGGTATTGCTTCAGCGTACATAGTAGCATGATCTCCTACAACCAGGATAAACCTGGTTCCTGAAGATGTGGGAGGGTCAAGGGGACCAACAATGTCGATGGCCACCCTCTCAAAGGGAACTCCCACCACTGGGAGAGGCACCAGGGGTGCCACATTCATGGCTCCACTCTTGCCAGAGGTTTGGCAAGTGTGACAGCTCCTACAGAATTTGTCAACTTCTGAACCCATCTTAGGCCAGTAGAAGTATAAGGAGAGCCTTACCTTGCCTTGATCTTTTTGAAACTCAAATGACCAGCCAAAGGAATCTCATGGGCCAACCGTAGGAACTGGAGTCTGTTTGCTAGGGGCATTACAATTGTTTTGCAGTTGCCAGGGATAGACTCAGTTGGGTCACTGTATAAGAGGCCATCTTCTCAGCTCAAACTATGCTTTTCAACTTCTTGCCCATCAAGTTGAGAAGCAGCCTGTTGTCGAAGACCTTCGAGAGTAGGACACTCTATTTGCCCTTTGCTGAAGTCTGTACTGTTGGGTCCACCTTCTGCCAATAAAGACTGCAGCTCAGTATGGTCAACAGGGTCAAGATCTCCAAACAAAACAGTGTCTTCCTCCAATCTGACTCTTCAGAAACTGGATCAACCACACAGGGTTATACCTCACACTCTGCCTCAGCAGGTGGAGGAGTCATAAGTGTGACCTTGGACAATCTTGGGGATGTCCTTGTTGGTAGCACAGGGGTGCCATCTGTCTTCTTCTTGGAGGTCTTGGGTTTCCCCTTTGCCTCTTTCATTCCAGAAATAGCAGTGAGCAACTCCTGTGGAGTGGGAGTGATAGTATCCTCTATTATTTCCTCGCAGAGCCTCTCAAGGTCCGCTCCCTTGCAGGCCCAGGGAGCTCCTGTTTCCTTTTACTGGGAGGCCTGGGATACTTGACACAACTCCAAGAGTTTTCAGGTCATTATCCAACAGGACTCTCCCAGGCACTTCTCTCTGCACACTAACAGGTATGTTGACAGTCATATCATTACACTGGATGAGAGCTGGTAACTGGGGAAGCATTTGCACAGGGCCTCCAGCTAACTTGGTGAGGCGTTTGGGTGCCTTAGCAATATCCTACACCTTGAAAAATGATTCATCCACCACAGTTATGCTGTCGCCAGTGTCTCTGATGGCAGGAGTCTCCTGGGCATTCACAAGAACACTAGCTTTATAATACTCTTTAGTATTATCTGGGATGGAATTATAGACATCTAAAATCTGTTGTTCCCACAAGCCCAGGGACACTAAAGAAACACTAGCTGAGACTCTCATGGGTTCATCAGCCAGTAGGTGAAAGTTTACACTTGCCATATGTACTTCTTCCTTTGGGGAGAAGGCTAAGGAGACAGTGTGGACCCCTGAACATTTGCCCTTACATCTGTAATCCCCTTTCACATGGTCAGTTGACCCACAAACGTAACATTTCCCAAATGTCTTGATGAATGGGGGTTTGTTCTGGCCTCCATCTGGTTTGGATCCAGATGGTGCACTAGCATGATTCGGTTTCCCACGTGGTTTACCCTTATGTTGCTGTTTGTGGCCCTCTTCTGGATTGGAGGTGTTTGAATTCTCCTTGTTATCTTTCTTTGACTGCTTTCCGTCATCCTTCTTCTGAGTTGCCCCAGAATCTTTGTGAGTAGCCCTGTTGGCAACCCACAAGTCAGCAGCCTTAGCTAACTTCTTTGGATCTATCTCCTTCGAATCAGCCAAGTGCTGTTTGAGCTTCAGAGAGCAGGCATCATAAATTGACTTCAACATAACAAGATTTCTCATACCTTCCTAAGTGTTTACTCTGTAGCCTTTAACCCAACCATCTAATTTTTTCAAACAGTCACATGACCAGGTAGCCCAGGGAGTGCCATCATGCTTTTTGAGGGTCCTAATCCTCTTAACGTACTGGTAAGGGGACTTCCCAAATCTAGCAATTAAAGCTAGCTTCACACACTCATAATGCATCCTATTCACCTCCCCCAACTCCATCACAACAAGGAAGCAACTGATTCCCGGTAATGTCTTGAATCCCATGGTTATAATCAAACATTGCCAACCAATCCAACATAGCAAGCTTAACCACATACATATCTACAATTTCTTTAGGCATACAGGTGCTCTTAGGACTGGAAGACCTAGAAGACTCTGGGAGAGAAGCATTTTCAATAGACAACTTTTTAATTCCTAAGGCATGGTTCATCCCCATTTCTCTGAGCTCAAGTTCTTGATGCTTTTGTTCAGTTTGAGCATTCAAACGTTTAGATTACAATTCAAGCCTCATCTTTTCTAGAGCAATGGATTCAGGACTGAGTGTAGGACCTCTAGAGGTCCCAGTGGACAAGGGTTGAGGTTCCCGAGCAGGTAAAGGAGCAGTGAGGCCTACATTGTGGGACACACCTGTTTCATTTAACTCATCAATAATAGACACATTATCATCCTCATCATTTTCCACATTTGCTGAGCGGTTAGGTATTTCAGACCCACTTTCCAGACTTTGTTTCTCTAACAACCTTTCAATCAATTCAGACATTTTGCCTTTAACAGAGAGATTCCTTTCTCTACACAGATTTTTCAGATAATCTACAGTGTAACTAAGGATGGTCTCCTGACGGTAGCTTTCCATATCAGACATGATTAAGATTGTCTTTTTGTGATGTTTAGCCTTGTGGTTAGTTGATCCAAGCTAATAGCAGCACTCTAAGTGTAATCACTATACTTGATCCTCACTGATGTACACCAGTGTCAGGCAGAATTATATGCAGTATCCTTTGGGAACACCACCCACAATTAGGACTACAAGTGACAGTACAAATTCACCTTTGGTACAAGCTGTACTACACAGTGAAGTGGTAGCGATGGCTGAGCAGCCGGACTTATCTCAAGAGTAAAGTGAGCAGTATCAATAGTTACACAAAGGACAGCAATTACTATGATTCAAATAAACGCTGACTCAAGGTTTCTGAGTAAAAGAATATACATTTATTTACACATCAGTTATTAAACATTTCACTATTATCAAGCAGTTGAAAAATCACGTTTCTAATACATTACACCACACCCAATAGATTCTGGACAATTTAGGATCGAAATGAAGTGTGAGCAAAATGGCACTCCAGTAATAAAAAGGGAGGGAAAGACAAAGTTAGACAGAAGTTGAGCAGCACCAACAAGTAAGTCAGCAGGGCAATCTAGAAAAGGGAACTGCAGTGAGGAAATCAAATCAAGAGGCCAGGGCCAAAGTCAATGGAGCAAAGTCTTTGCAGAGGATCACACAGTTCAGGGTAGTTCACGGTTAAATCTTTGCCAAGAGTTCAGAACAAAGTTGGTCAGATGAAATGTTACTTTAAAGAATAGAGAAGGACATGCCCTCGGATTGGCAAAAGATTTCGCACACTTTAACCACGGCTGGATGAAACAAACAACCGTTTTAGCACAGTACCTTTAGAGCAGAAGAATGCTTTAGCTGAGGCAGATGTTCCTGGCAGGTCCTGCAGGCTCACGGTTCCTGAAGCGACTGTCGGACTGACAAGAAGGAGGAAGACTGGAGGGTCCTGCACTGGCCAGGGAAGAAACCAGCAGTGGAGCAAAACAACAAATAAAAGGTGCGATCCTTAAAACGTAAGCAGGGTCTGTTCCTCCTGGCTATCCGGTTCACTGTAGCTCTGCACAGCAAATTCGACCGGAGGAGGGAGGCCTGGCTAGTAGTTTGGCAAACTGGTTGTTCCCACCAGCTCAACGGGAGAAGATTCCTTGCAGATCTTCCCTGTCGTCGAAGTTTGGAGATTCGGACCCGCAGCAGGGCTTCACCGGGAGGTTCAGTCGTGGCAGATGTCCTCTTCTGTTAGCTTCTCTTTGGTTCTCTCGATCCAGTGGCACTCTGCCTTCTCAGTCCCAGACACCTGCTTTCTATGCAGTTTTCCCACATTCACACAGCCTGGCTGTCAATCACACAGCAGGGTGGCAGGCGGGACAGTCACTTAGCCAATCAAACAGGAATGCAACTTGGGTTACCAAGGGAACCCATGGCAGGGGTCCTACAACCCCTCCCTCACATCCTGCCTACCCAGACATACATGTGCCTAAGGAGGGCTTCTGTTCAGAAGCCTGCCAAAGGTCGGCTAACAAAGGGACCAAACCTGGTTTGGCATGCAGATTAAAACATGAGAAAGACCTTTACAAAAAGAAATGGCGAATAAACCCAGCCAGAACCGTATAAAAATGTATATGGTCTGGCGGGTTTAAATTCGAGGCTACCAAGATTGCCTAAAACAATGCCAATGCTAAATAAAATAACCGCAGTAGAAAAAATAGGGTAGATACCACTTCCACCAGCCAAGTCTTAATGAAAACGGAACACAACAATGTTCCATGAGAGAAAGAAAAAAAGGGATAAGTATTAACCCTTTCCAGTACTCTATGTAAGATAGTTTGTACTGGGTCTGTGGCTTTAAAAAGACTAATACAGTCAATGGCAACTTTACATGTTCAGGGAGACAGTAGTCAGTCCCAGAAAATGGAGTCTTAGTTGGGAAGTCTAAAATGGCAACCCTCTGTCACTGCACTGAAGGTGCTGTGTAACACACAGTAAGAAAAGATGATGCCTATGGAGTAGGTGAGGCTCCACAGCCTATGAACACAAAAATGTTAAACTAACACAGCAAAACTCATGTAAGATTGGGAAAACAGACTCACCCTCTTACCAGGTGAAAACATAAATCCTAGAAATCCAGCAAAGCTGCTGAGGGACTCAGTAGGTAAGGGAAACGAGCCATTCTGGAGAATTCTCCGTAACACTAGGTAATATAAGACCCTTGCTATGATGGGTCATGGGGGCGCGCCAGGTTTCGGTTTTGAAAATTGTGGCCATAGTTTAGGGGAGTCCAACAATGTAAGAAGGGTGCGTTCAATGAAGTCTTCAATGGGTCCCTCGATTCTGTCCTCAGGAATCCCAATAATGCGCAGGTTGTTGCGTCTATAACGCGATTCAAGATCCTCCATTTTGTTTTTGGTACCCTCCAGTACTTGTCTGGACAGTGTGGAGACCTCTGCTCGGATGGCAACCAGGTCATCCGCTGCAGCGCCCACCCTCGTTTCAACCTCTGCAACCTGGCCGTCAGTTTTCTCCATGTGGGCATTAATGGATGAAATGGTTCCGTTGATATCATCCGGCTTGGAGTGCAGTGTGGTGAACCCTCGCCCATGAATTCCATCATCTTTTGTGACTCTGCAGGACTCTGTGATGTGTTTAGTTCCGGCTCTGCAGCAATGTTGGCTGGCCTAGGTGGGGCTTTCGCAAACATATTGATGGAACTCTGTTTTTTGCTGGTTCCTTTAGTCATGGCCACAGTGGGGCTGTCCTTTGGTAACTGGTCAGTGCAAGAGGATCGTGGATTCACCACTAGGCTAGCCTCTTGTCTAAACCAGGCGGAGTGCCTGTTCACGTGAGTGTTTGAGTGTATGCGTTGAGAGGTCAGCGGACATTAGTTGTTATGGTTGAAGACAGCTAGGTTATGGTGTGGAATTGTGAACACGGCACTGTAGTATATTCCAATTGGTAATTCAGCCAAGAATTCAAGCACAGTAGTTACTCAGGACACAGACCAAGGGCATCATGGCACTGGAGCTACAGAGGTAAGGTCAACCAGGTTGCCAGAGGATTTAAAAATGAAGGTTTTTTAAAGCTCTATGGAAAGGCAGGTGGCCCTCAATGGTGCGTAAAGAGAGAGGAAGAATATTCCAAGCCTCCGCTGCCGCCACCGAAAAGGCATGAACACCCAGCCGTGCAACCCCAGGCCCAGGGGGCTGAATGATCTTCAAATCTTGCGAACAAAGTGACCTGGCGGGCATGTAGATGCAGAACTTTGCTTGAAGGAATATTGCTCCAGCTTTATAGAAAACTTTGTGAACCAGACACAAGAATTTGAATTTTTTTTTATACGTTGCTCAACAGGGAGCCAGTTAAGTTGGCGCAGAAACTGTCATTTCAGCACCAAAAGGAGGATGAAGAACTGCTCTAGCTGCCATATTCTGCAGTAGCTGAAGATTATTTGGAATGATATAAAATCTCAAATCTCATTAAACCGAACAGGGGTTGCAGTGGTGTCCCCCTGTCCCTGTGTTCATTATACTGGTTTCAGGGATAGCAGGGGTGTTCCCTGCTTCCAATGCGAGGATTGTGGCACCAGAAAACAAAAAGAAAGGAAAAAAGGGACCTTGCAATGGAGGTCCCTACCCACATTAGTGGAAGAAGACTTACATTGCATGGGGACAGTGAGGAGGCAAAGGTAAGTAGGGAGCAGGGGTCGCAGGTCGGTGAAAGCAGTACAGTGCTTTCCATGTGGTCACAGTGCGCCGCCGTTTTCAAATTCAATATGATTGGGTATAACGGGATGCACAATGATCACACAGATCCCCGTTAGTCTTTGTCATTCCGAAATGCATTCATGGCCCAATTCCAGCAGCCTTTCTTTTTACTCCTAATGGCAGAACCAAGCATCCTGCCTTACACAGAAATGCCCCTTCCAAACTAACCTCATCTTTAACCCGTTGAAGGTCACCCAACCTGTCTTCACTGGTCTACCCTGCCCAATTATTCAAAACCCAATCCTTCACAGCCTTAAGTTCAACATCCACATGTTCTCATTACATCCAGTCCTGCTCACTAATCACCTTCTCAGCATCCTCCCTTGCCTGCTCACTACCATCACTACTTGCTGCCCTGGACAAAAAATATGCCAAAATGTTTTATTACTAGGAATATTCTCCAAAATAAACTGATGACCCTGCGATGATGTTACCCACCTAACTATCCTCCTTGAAACCCAATCCAGTCACATGGAAATGTATACCCCTACGTGTAGCTTATGATCTGGGAACACTTCGCACATCACACTCAATGTTTTTTTTTGTATCACCAAGTAACGTTTCTCAGCTCCTCACAATACTTGTGACGCAAATGCCATAACTCTCTCCAAACTACCTTGCCCTTGTAGCAGAACTGTAAGCCAGATCAGTTTCACTTACATCTGTCATGACATACGTATCACACCTTGTATCAAAATTACTCAATGCAGGGTCAGTCACTGTAGTCTTTCTCACTTCATCAAACTCATTCTGACATTCTTTTGACCATAGAAACGGAACACCCTTTTTACACACCCTAATGTGCGCAGGGCAGTCTGCAAATCTCCTTACAAATTGCATAGTACTGAGCCACACCCAGAAATGACATGATCGTCTGCTTATCTTTCAGAGGGTCCAGCCCTAATATGGCCAACACTAACTCATCCTTCAAGCCCCATCTTTTTAAGCCTGGGTCCTAAATAATCAGTTTTCTTTATGCAGAGTGTGTCTAACACTGAGGAACACCTACAACGCATGAGCCAAACTCTTATCATGCCTCTTATCGTGCTCTTCCACATTGTTCCCCGTAACAAGTATGTCATCCTGAAAAAACAGCACCCCTTGAATCTCTTTCAATATACTGTGCATAGCCCTCTGAAAGAACAATGCTGCTGACACAAGTACAAACAGCATCCACCTGAGCCCGTGCGTGCCCTTGTGCATAACAAATGAGGTTGCATTACCGTCTGAAGATATACTGAACTAAATCCAGTGTGCTAAAGACTTTAGCCCCACATCCTTGCTAACAAACTCTCCAATATTAGGTAAACACAATTTTCCTACCACAACACATCTTTTCACAGCCCTAATATATACACACAAACATTGGCGTTCCTCAAAACTACCACTGGCGAAACCCACTCTGATGCCTCCACAACTTCAATTATTCTTTCGCACTGCAGCCATTTGATTTCTTTTGACACTCTGGGCATGAGTCACAGAGCATTTTCCAGTGGGATTGCACCATTATAAAATGCTTCTGTGAATCAGGCCCTTCCGCTCTTAATGTTAATGGAACACTCCTTACTCTTACCACCACAGGCAAAGCACCTGCCTTCACCTTGATCTTGCAGTGAAATCTTTTAAGGCAGCCCAGACTTTCCTTGAATACTTTACCAAACCCTTCCTCAGGCATGACCTTGGAATTGTCAATGGTTGCCACATGCCCCGGATCAATTAGTATTCCCATTACAGTCTGTTTGTACGATCCCAACAAACTTCCCTCTTTCTTGGAAATAAAAACTTGAGATTTAGTTCTCGTACCCTCACACTGCAACTCAGCCACAAAGAAACACACAATCTCAATCCGCAGCTCCCTGTATGCACTGGCCTTCACATTAGGAGAACAAAGACCCATCCCACTAAAACACCTCAACCACACCTTAACATTTATCATGGTATAATTTCACCCTGCATCCGTGAGCATGTTTATTCCTACTCACAGCAATGACAACATGCAGTTTGTCACCTTTGCTACCTCTCAACCCTACTTGGCTCAATGACCAACACACACATTTACTTTCAGAACCAATGTTGTCACGCACGCAACCTCTTCCTCTTCTATATTGATTTTCTTAATACCTCTGTGTGAAATCTGTTCACAGCACTTTAGAAGTGTCATCTCCTGCCACAGTTAAGACATTCTGCCTTAAACCATGGGAAGCTACCATTGTTTGCAAAGTGGAACCTGCTCCCACACCGAAAACATGTCTCAATTTTGATACCCACACATTGCTTATGACCATCAGAGCTTCTAGTATCATTGACCCTGTTGTCCATATATGTATTCCCCACTTTCTTGTGTTGTATGGGAGCCCTGTGTACGGCTTTAGAACCATTTTTCTTTTTATCACTGACAGCAACTGATACTCCATCTCCAATCCCAAACATGTCCTCTTTCTTCTCGAACTCTCTCACACACACGCTATTATTTGCTCGATTTGCTTTAGCAATATCGAATACTTCATCCAAGCTCGGATCACCTTTTATCCAGATCTCTCATATATTGATTCTTTTTACCTTTTACAATAATTGTTCTCTTAACCTTTCGTTATAAGTTGCACAAAGTTACACTTGTTAGCTAAGTTCTTCAGGCCTGTACTAAAGTATTATATTGGCTCTCTTCTCCTGTGATCCCTTATACCAAAGAAATATCTTTCTAATATAATACTAAATTCTTTTCTCAAAATGTTTGTCCATTTTACAGAACATTTTTTCATAAGCATATGGAAAGTTTCCAGTCACACATTCATCTGTCCCATTGCCACCTCCACTCAATTCTAATTCAGGTAAGTTTTAAAGAATTTGCTGACACACAAATCCCAGGCAATGCATTAACAGTGCCCTATGCCACTCTTTACTTTAAGAAGAACTGTGTATTGCCAAGACATAGGGCGTCGTTATGAGTATGCCGGTTTAACGGCAGTAATACCGGTTCGTCAGTGTTACCATTACTGGTGGGTTGACTGGCGGAAGTACTGCTGTATCATGACCATGCATGGACACATGCACTACCCCGCCATTAACGGTAATACAGCCAAACCAGTATTACAGGCAACAACCCATATTTGCCGGTAACACCGCCAATTAAAACAGCAGTATCACCGATACCAGCGACACATCTGCTGATATCATCATTGCTGGTAGCAATGGTAACACCATTGCCGGTAATACTGTCAGTGGAAATAATGCTGCTGCCAGAACAGGAAGTGCTGCAGTGGCCATGTTTAAAAACTCTATCCATTCGGAATCCCCCATTTCCTTTTGCCATTCAGTACCAATACCAATGGCACCATGAGGGCACAACAGAAAAAGGCACACCTCCTCGAACTGCGGTTACAGAAGACAAAGTTTACTGAGCCAGAGCTCTCTGCACTTGCTGATGCAGTCATGGAGAATTGGCTTTCCATCCACAGCCTAATTGTTTTATTATTGTTGCTGCAACACTGCAGATGGTTCCTTGAGCAGATGGACATACACATTGCAATTCTGGTTACACAGCGTATGTGAATACATTTGCTTTGCATTTCTGTCATTATGGTGTTTGGAATTGTTCATTTATGGCTTTGCAATATTTGTGTTATTCTGCAGGCGTCACAGTACAATTTTGTTCTATAGTTTGAGTCAGTCTTTGTATTCTTCATATTCTTTGTCATTTTGGTGTGTCGAATTTTTCATGGATTTTTCATTTTGCTTTCTTGTGATATTTTTGCTTGTGTTCTATCATAATTTTGCTCTACATTCTGAGTCGGTCTTTGTATCATTTGTATTATTTACATTGTCTGGAGCAATGTAGATTGAATTGAGAATTTACCTTGGACCTCCATAGTGCGTTCATAGTAATTATCTAAATGTAGATTTGAAGCTGATTTATAAGATTAAAGATTTACAAGATTAAAGGTAAACAACACTGAGTCCACTCTTGTTGTTCACACAGGTACAATTATATTGACTGTGATGAAGGAGGCCATATACAGGAGGCGTTGCAGAAACTAGTAGTTTCTTTGTGTCAAGAGCCTGAACGTCGGCAGCACATCCTTGAATATCTCTACAGTCTCTACAGTCTTAAAAGAGCCAGAATGTTTACAGACGTTTTATATGTATTATACTTGGTGGTGGTTTAAAATGTGTACAGATTGGTGACAAAAGATGTATTGAGCTACGTAGCACATCATGAAATGTGAAGACCTTTAAATAATTATGTAGATTAAATGTAGTCGGCTACACTGACTGTGTTCAGATTTCCACGTCTGTGCGATTATATGAGATATAGCGACCTATCTATAGGCACTGTGATCAATTGTGATTGTTTGTTCTACCATTTTTCCCTAGAGTATCATTTCTTGAGCAGAGGAGCTATTTGGGTGCAGACAGCGCAAGACCTCTACATAGAGAAAGACACAATTTGGGTTGAGATCATGTCAAGTGTGCCAGCAGTGGGCACTGTACCCTGCACTGTCAGGTGCTGCCATAAGTTGTAGGATGATTTAAAGGCGAGGGTGCACAGCCTTCAATCCAGATACAGGAGGGAGAGTGCTGCCACAGGTGGTGGCATGGTCGAACCCCTCAAACCCATGCCATTGGAGGAGATGGTCAGCTCCATCTTCCACAGGGAAGACGTTGAGGGGATTGGCAGTGCAGAGGCCAGAGCTGCATCCCACGGTGATGCAGGTGAATCCATCTGACCCCATGTACATGTGAGTGCTGTGACCATTAGCATGCGTCCCCCAGCATTAACATAATACATGGGCCAGGGAATGGGTCACCACATGGTCATCACAGCAAATGCACATTGAGGACACTCATGTGCCAGAGGAGGCAAGAAAACATAGCCATGTACATGCACTGTAGGTGAAACTTGCATGCCAAATTAAGGACACGTTAGAAGCACCAATGTGCGCCATGTAAGTCCATAACGCCAAGTGATGCCACACCACTCACACAACATGCCGCCTTGGCAGGCCAACAGACAGTGAGCACAAGCATGCACTGTGCACACACTCAGCAGACAATACCACCATGTATATTGGCAACACCCATTGCACCAATACCAACCATGCCAATCATGTGAAATGTGAGTCCCTGGAACACACACAATGTTGTATGAGTGTCCTGCAAGCCCACAAACAAATACACAAGATGGCTGACAACATGTAATTCTATTTACAACAGGAACACAGTCTATGGACAGCAACAAGTCAGTACCCTCCACTGCAGGCACATCCGCTGCCACCACCCCAGTAAAGGTCAGACCCCTTGCCAGTGGGGGCAAGTAGCAAAGGAGGGCTACAAGACCATCACCATCAAGACCTCCTGCACCTCCATCTCCAGCCAACACTACAGTGGAAACACCAGTTACCAGTGAGGGTGACACTATCGCTACAGTGATGCACAGTGCCCCCCCACCAGCCAGGTAGTTGACACAGCTGTCATTGCAGCCACCACTACCATGCCACAGACACCACCTGTTATGGCACACACTTATGCCATCCAAGCAATGGTGCACAGCCATCAGGTTTCCAGCACACCCTCATATCCAGCACGTGCATTACAGCCACTGGCATATAGTGAGGAAGAAGTGAAGGAGGATGAGGAACAAATCGGGCGAGGCTGGATGTTATTGAGTGCCAACCAAGGACACACTTGTGGGCTAGCAGCTGCATGAAATGCAGGCCATGCATTACTGTAGCGATGTACATGCAGGATTGCCCAGTCACTCAGCCACCACCGCCATGGTCGCACTGGCACAGAGAATGCAGGAGCATACAGAGTCATCCTCAGCCTCTGCTGAGTCACTCAACCAAGCCATCCAACTCACCCTGCAGTTCATGCGGGCCCAGTAGTCAGAGCCCTCAACAGAGGTAACCCAAGGTGCTGCTCACAGCACCGCCTTACTGTCAAGGAGCTGGTGAAGAGCCCCATGGCAAAGATGCAGAGAAGGGACAGTTGGACACTGCCAGGGTGTTTTTGAGGGTGGGTTTTTGTGGAGGGGTCGTTACACATTGTATGTTCTGACATATGTTTTAACTTAAAGCAATGCTAGGACATTCCTTAATGTGTGTGAGAATTGACAAAGGTACAAGGCAAGTGCTATGAGATGGTGTTCAGAATAAATTGTCTATCAGTTCCTGGTGAGCCAGGCCCCCTACCTGGCCTCTACCCACTCAGTGCGTGTGTGCACAGCACTCACAGGCACTGTGCCCTCCTCCTCAGGGGTGGCATGTCCTCATCTGAGGGAAGGGGAATGTTGTGCCATATGCAGATGTTGTGCCAAATTGCACATGAAAGGGCAATCTGTCCCACCCTATCAGGATTTTACATAAGGGCCCCTCCAGAGTGGTGTAAACAGTAGATGCAAGCCTTCAGCAGGTGAAAGGTGTGATCGACACACACCCCAGTCAGCACATGTGACTAGTTGTATGTGACCTCCTGTGGCGTCTGTGGATTCCTCAGTGAAGTCATTAGCCACGGAAGCTGGGGGTATCTAGAGTCACCTGCAAGGGCTAGGGACATATGTGTCAATCATAATTATCTGTGGATACATTGCCTGCAACAGCATATCGATACACAGTCTGTGCATGCATGTCACATGTTGTGTAACACAACACAATTACACAATCCAGTTCTTGCATGTGGATTCAACTACTCAGGGGGCGTGTGTAGTCTGTCATGGTACGCCTTGCACACTGCTCATAGTGAACACTTGTTGCTTTCATGGACTGTGATTGACAGGCAGCATGCCATGGTGAATGGGTAGGGTTACATGTGCAGGCTGTCTGTGTGGAGTCCATTATGGATTCATATACATGGTGACCTGAGTACATGACATGTCAACTGCCAGCGTTAGGTCCCTAAAATGAACTTTAGCAGAATGTCATTCCAGTTATGCTAGTGGTCTTCACACCTTTACATGACAGACACCCCATGAGCTCGAATGGTGTTTGTGGGCCATGCACCTAGTCATTTGCCACCCCAGGCTATTCAGAATTTCAGGGAGTTGTTTGGGCTACTTCTCCCTTTGTGTGACATTGTACTGTTTGGTTTTACTTTGATTTTACAGTAATATTGGTCATTGATAATTTTGCAAACTGTCCTCTTTGCCCTTTTTCTCAGGCGCTTTGGACCCCTGGACTTATTTTGGCCATGCCTCAGTGGGCCAGCTCCCTGTTTCCAGCCTATAGACTTTGTGGGATGCATTGTGGTACCTGCAGTCCATTGTGTGTAGCGTGCCCTGTTGAGGTGAAATGGCTTGGCCATGTCCTACTCCTGTGGGCTGCAGTCTATCATGTGTGAGCAGGTCCTGCATGGACAGGGCCTTTTCAGGGTATCAGCAGCACCTGAAATACTGGCAATGGTATTGCTGCTGAATCGTTATTCACGGGAATGGTAAATGGGGTGGTAAACTAAATTATTGCCACTTTTACTGTATACCAGCATACTCGTAATTAACCCCAAACTCCAGGAAGTCCTCTTTCCAGGTATTCCACTTCACTGTTGGACCCCTGGTGAAGATAGGAACTGTGGAGGTAAGATCCCCATTACAAGTCACTGTCTCCATCAGTTGCAAATGCCTGTTTTCGGTTAGTGAGAGTGTTAACAATAGTACAGCTTCCTTGAACCAGCTGAAGCCCACCCTAAACCCAGACGCAGTACTGGTAGGCTGCATCCCACTCCCAACACAGTGGCAGTAAATTCAGGCTGTGTCTGATTCAAGTTGCATCTTTAAAGAGCACATGGATCCCTGTATTACCGTTTCCCTTACTCTAGTCGTAATCACCCCAGCTAGAGTAAGGGCTCTGACCTTAAATGAGGGCAACACTCAGTTTAGCTAAGGTCTAGCGCTCTGTTATGTGACAGGGAAGCTATGTGCCACTGATTTAGAAGCCAGAGGACATCTCCCCTTGTCTTATCTTCAGTGTCGATTCGTGCTTTCGCTAAAATGATTTACAATTGGGTTTGAGGGGCTAAAAGTGTATTTCCCTTCCCAACTCACTCTCACGTCTCTATTTATGAAACATCCCTCAAACCGGACATACTAAGTGGTTCTGCAACATGTCCACGACCGGTCCTGTGGCTCCTAGTGCCTATAGATAGGGATAGAGAGTTGACAAAACAAAAGGAGTTCAGGTAAAGAGGCAGAATCCATCACAAAAACACATGGGCCTTATTACAAGTATGGTGGTAAGGCAACAACGGCACCGGTATCACTACCGGCACCATTGCTACTGGACCACCATATTAGGAGACTGCTTGAGCGTTCCCTTGCAGCCACCATGTCTTACCTGGTGGCCGTACCGGCACCCGTGAGCAGAACATCATGGTAGCACCGGTACCATTATTAACGGTACCAGTGTCTCTACCCTCCCCATTCCCATTGAGCCCTATTGGGCTCAAATGGGATGGGGATGTACCGGGCCCGGCACCCGCGAAAGGGCAATTGCCGGGTCCGGCTGGGCTAGAATAGCCCGGTAATTGCCCATTTGCGGATGCCGGACCCGGATGCAAGTTTGGAGGTAGCCTTGCGGGTAAACCGGCAAGGCTACCTCTAACCTCGTAATGATTCATGGAACGTTTTCCTATGGAATTGTGCCATTATAAATCACTTCAATGAATCATGCCCATTGTAGTTAGTTAGCATTTCATCGTACAAATGTATCAGAGTCAGTAATGACCAACGTTGTATAAAAAAGCATTTATTAACATATACAAAAATTAACATATAAAAACCCTAATCACATTCTCACTAGGACAACACATTTATCTTCCAATTTCACATTGAATACAAACACATGTGTTTGATATGTAACAAGTCATATATCTGTAATCAAAAGCAATCTACATCCATGCAATTATCATGAGGCATAAATCATATTTCCATTGACAAACAAACCTTATCCTTTCTGCTTAAGAAAATTCAGAGTAAAAATACACTGCAAAGGCTTAGCTCAATAAAATAATTATTGGATTTCAATACATGTCATCACAATGTACAGTGCAAAGTACAACTTCACTGCCTCAATTATAAAAAAAGGCCAGAATTGGAGCACATTATTCAGTCAAGCAAACCCATAGCAAAATGACTCTAAGGTGCACCTTAAAAGCATGCAGCTTAAAAGCATGCACCCCCAGTCATATCTGACAGGATCTCAGCATAACACCATCACAGGAAGTCTGCCAGCAATTGTATAGTTGCTAGCATGGTCTTCCAGCTTGAAAATCCCCTACTATAAAAATGCTGTCATTCGGTGAGCAGAACTTCAGTTTGTGATGTACATAAACAATATGATCTATAGCTCCTCTTTAGCATCTTGCTAATTCTGATACTGTATTATCAGAGTTTAGCTATTTGCTCTGAAGCATCTTGCTAATTTATACATTTTTAGCAATCTGCTCTGGAGCAGCTTGCCGAAATATGTATGTAGAACCTAAGTCGAGGACACATTTGGCCTCATTACAAATCCGGTGGTAGCCATGCCGGTAACACCGACAGGCTGGCGCCAGAGTTGTGATTTATTCTGGCGCCTGGCTCCGCGGAAACACCTGTTACGCTCACCTGGTACCCACAGGGGCGTCGGTCGGATCCGGACGGCTGCGGTCTCCACCAACGTGATGCGTAGTGCAGAGATGACTGACTGGACTGGCCCTCATAATCTTGTCTGCTTGACCCGTACAAGTATTCTCCTGTAAGTGGAGAGATGGATTTAGCCAACCATGGAGTCAAGTGATGGCACCCCCCACAGTCCTCCCAACTAATCACCTCCGAAGTACCCTCTCAGCAATCTCACCTTATATTCTTGAAAGATGAGCTCTCCATCCTTCATGGATTGCAGGGGCGCGTTGATGCCAGTTACTTCACTGGTTTGAAGGCGTGGGAGAGTTCCGGAGAGTATTGACTCTGAGGTTCCTGGTAAGGTCTAGTAAGTATCAAGTTCATAGAGTTCAATATGTCCGATGTGTCACTCTTGTGCCCCCTTCCTTCCTTGTCTTGCAGCTGAGATCATGAGAAGATGCTCTCGTGGCAGCTGGTGGCGCTCAGGTAAGAGTCTGTATTACCCAACGCTGTCCGGTAAATGTTGCACGTGTTTAACGTGTTGTTTTCTCTCTCTTTGCAGGTGCGGCACATGAAGATGTGGAGAGTTATAGAATCATGCCTCCGGTGATAAATCAGGTAAGTCTATGGTGATAAGAGTTATGTTTGTTGGTTTTCTCGGCTCACCTTGTTCTTTTCTTTTGTCCCCCAGGTGCCGAGTTCGGCGAAGAAATGATGGAGGCAGCGCCGAATCGAAAGATGCTGCGAGGACTGGTGAGTATGGCGCGGCGCTGCAGCTGGAGATGAGACGCGTACAGAAATGGTGTTCTTTCCAGGTCTGGAGACGAGATGGATCCGGAATCAGGAGAGGAATTCGAAAATAGTGTGTTTTCTAACCTTGTCCTTTTCTTTCCTCTTTGTTTTAGGAGCTCCAGATTCGAGGCGGGCGTGGCAGAAGACTGGATGCAGACTGCAGGCACGGTGAGCATTACGCTGCTGGATGCAGAATAACGTGAAGCGTGTGCTGTTGTTCGGGCGTGGTTTAAATAGCCTCCAAAGTAGTTCCAGGTAAGAAGTTCCCTAGAACCATGCCCGAGTAAAAAATAGTCCCTGTAATAAAATAGTCCCATCCAGGCCTCACGTTGGCTTGGACTCACTAGCAGCATGGCCTGCATCAGGTAAGTAAAGTCAGGACTGATTTCTATGATGAGCCTGGCACCTAGGGTGCCAGGACTGAACCCAAACAGCCCCCATCCGGGGCTGTGGGGTTTTTAATAAGTATTTGGATGCCTGCTCCCGGAGCTGATGGGCTTCGGGGTAGGCATCATGACAACACCAAGGGATTATGACCCTGGTGTTTCTGGAAGGCAGGCGCCAGAAAAATGTAAATCCCCATTCCCATTTGGGTCCCATTGGATTCAATGGGAACCGGGATGACGTAAGCACCGGCACCTATAATAACGGTGCCAGTGCTTCCCGGAAAGTCTGCGGGTGGGTGCCATCCTGCCGGCCAGGTCAGACCTGGCAGGCGGGACGGCAGCCGCCCACAGACTCGGAGTGTGCCGGTCCGGTATCAATGGTGCAAGTAGGCTTACCTGCACCATTGTTACCAGACCGGCATGCTCGTAATGAGGCCCATTGTTTTGTACTAGCTTAAGCACATCGTCGCTTCTCCCTTAACATGGAAAATGAAATAGAATCGCCTTCACAGTCTATAGGATGTATGCATTTGGGGTTCATGCTGTGTCCTGCTCAAAACTACATATAAAGATATGGGTGCATGCATGCATGTATGAATGAATAAGCTATTTTAAATGGCTAAGCTCATTTCTTGCTGTGTATCTACATTTTGCAATGCAAGGCTAATGCAGGCCTCTAGGAGCATAGAGCACTCTGAGTACACTTTGTGATGCTTTATAGTACAACTATTGTATAGACTGCCCTTTCTTCAAGGTGCTACATTCAAGTCAATATTGTTGTACTATTATGAGGGGAATTCTGACATGAAATGGTATCTTATGTGTTGCTCCTAGCCCGAAAGCCAGAATGGGTGAAATCCCATGACATTAGGAGACAACACAGCAAAACGTCTTCCAATGTATAAAGTTCCTTTTCTTTAACAATGAGCTTCTCCGAGAAGCATCTGCATCTCGGAGCACCCAGTCACAGCAACACTCAGTGAATCTCCATTCCATGCTACAACGCTAACTGCAAGCCCGGTGCAGGTATGATTCCGGTAGGCCACTGAACGTTCACCGCTGTTTGCATTGGATCTCTGCTGCTGCTACCAACAGGGCTGCAACCAGAAGGGGCAGACTGAAAGTGGTAAGTGTAGATCCTAAGTCCTGGGATCAGTGTAGATGCTAATTCACCAACAGCGACTGTGCATTCTTACGGCGTCCACCAAGTCTATGAACACTCTTGCACAGCATGGTACACCGCACTCCTGCTCTGCACGCATGGGTCAGAATCCCATCCTCGTCGCCAAAAATGTAATGATACATGGCACTTTGGGGTAGCATTTGATTCCACAAATTGATTCCAGTCACCGTGATGTGAGAGGGCAGGAGCCCAGTCCTTCTGCACACTGCCGGAGCAGTTCATTATCCTATCTCTCTGCCGGTGAGAAGACGGGCCTGCTGGGTCACTTATAGCAATTAGCTGCGTCTTGAAAGCATTTTCCGAAATTCTGGTCACACCCCGCAATATTGCCCCGGTGCTAGGCATGGAAACGGCTACTTTGCTTAAAGCCCTACCCTAAGAATACAGCATTGATCAGTTCTTTAAGTCCACCCACCTGGCTGAATTTGAATCTTCTATATTACCTTCAACCCCTTACAAAATGGCGGATTCATTCAATCCAGAAGAAAGGGTCTTTGGTCCAACCCGCCTCCAAGATGCTGCATGCTGATTGCCCCAGCCACCTTATTTTGGCCCAATCACAGCACCGGCAGGCGTAAGCCGGTCCATCACCTCGAAGACCCTACTCTCAAAGGCTGCTGCCTGTGCCTATATTTGAAATTGATTCCACTCACTGTGATGTGAGAGGGCAGGAGCCCAGTCCTTCTGCGCTCTGCAGGAGCAGTGCGTGATCCTATCTCCCCGCTCGTAAACCAACAAGCCTGCTCGGCCACAATTTGCTGTGGCTTGAAAGCATTTTCCAAAATTGTGGTTGCACCCCGCAATATTGACCTGGTGCTAAGGCACAAAAAACGCTACTTCGCTTAAAATCCTAGCCTAAGAATACAGGATTGATCTGTTCTTTAATTCTGCCCACCTGCCTGAATTCGAATCTCCCATATTACCTGAAAACCCTTACAAAATGGCGGATTTGTTCAATCCAGAAGAGAAGGCCTTCGGTCCGACCTGCTTCTGAGATGCTGCATGCTGATTGGCCCAGCCACCTTATTTTGGCCCATTCACAGCACTGGCAGGTGTAAGCCGGGCCATCGCCTCGAAGGCCCAGCTCTCTAAGGCCCCTGCCTGTGCCTGGCTGTGCCGACAGTGCTGCAGCTGCCACTACATTTTTGCGAGGAGGAACCTTTGCAGCTTCAACTTTACGGCACTCCTCAGGTCCCTGCAGATTCCCCTAACCTTGCATCCAAGTCTTCACAAGCATGGAACATTTGAACTTCTGCAAGTTCACTTACGGAAAGAGACAGTGAGTGCAACATTAGTGAGTGCAAGTGCTAACTTAACAAGTTTGTTAATCGCTGCTTATATTTGACCATATTGTCTACCCTGTTCTTTCCTGTATTCAATGAGAATAATTACGACCCACCTACCGAGAATAGTAATCATTTATGGCATTGTGCCTTAGGCTGTTAATCTGTTTACTAGGGTTAAAACAGTCACACAATTTGTTTGTTTTTGTTTATTGCTGCTCTACGCCATGAGATATTGCGCGCACCAGCATTACCAATAACATTGCCCTTTGCAGTGGCAGCACATTCAACCTAAATCTTGCTGTGAGGAATAGCATGATGCACAATATGAGCTTTACACCTCTATTATTGCTGGCTCACCACTGGGCTGCGGTACCCTAGCGCTGCCCACCCAATGTTAACGTGATATTATTATGCAATGCTGCCCGCGATATGGTATTACCCGCATTTCCATAGGCAGTCGTAATACTATGCAATGTTAGCTGTATCAGCTGTATCAGTATATTACCTATGCTTTGATATGTATCCTCGATTACAGCCTCAACTGTACCGACAGTGTGCTAATACACTGCAAATACAGCTTGCAACACCAACGAGGGTCTTGCAGAGATACTAGCCACTAACCTAAATAACTCACACTATTACAATAGCCCCATCCAGGTGATCTTACTCCTGGGGGAGGCAGCAGTAGGAGATGGAGAGCCCAAGCTTCAAACCTTATGCTAGTACCCACCGACATCACTACACGGCTAATACCCATATTGTATCACTAACCATGTCTACATCACTGCCACCAACACATTCCGTAATGCCCACTAAATTGTTCCCTGCACTTCAGTATGCCAATACCACAACTAACATAAAACAAGCAACTATACTGAATACCCATTTCCCTCTAACTCCCAACCAATGGATTCTGCAATATGCCACTCGGCGTAAACCTAATCAACCATGCCCAGTAAATAGACTAGGATCTCAACTAAATAATGGGCAGTTACAACTGACCTATTGCATAATAAGATCAAGTACACTCCCACTATGGCAAAAAGGGACGACCACAACACTTACAAAGAGAGCAGTAACTCACCTATTCCCACTAGTAATTCTCTACTTACAGACACTCCCAACCTGGATGTCCCATTAATCAAGGGTGCACTTATTAATGCAAGATTTCCACAGGCAAATGTGTTAGACATTGCAGACCTTATCGTGACAAACAACTCTTAGCAATTTCTGAAACCTGGCTCCACACAGCAGCAGGACCAGCTCTCGTTAGCCAAACCTAAAAATTACACCATTCTCAGATGGGACAGAAAAGCCTCCAGAGGCAGAGGAGTAGCATTCATTGCAAAAATCAGATTGGTTTAAGAGAACTCCCAAACCAATGGTTCCCTTCAGGAGAACTTCTGTCCATCCAATTACCTCTTACAGCCTCCCGTACTCTGACAATCCACCTTATGTATAGACCTCCAGGCCCAATATCCTCCTTTGAGGAAGCTATCACACAATTCCTCACATGGAACAACAAACCAGGCTCCCAAATTGTGCTGCTGGGAAATTTAAATCTAGGCCTCAACGATGCAAACAATGATAATGCCTTAGCCTTAGCTAACACTATTGGGCTTTTCACACTGCATCACCAACCCTACTCATAGTAAAGGTAGAACTCTGGGTTGGCTAGCAGACCTAAATTGTGACACTAGGATTCTTTCTAACACACCTTGCGCCTGGTCCGACCAACACGTTATCCCCTTCACCATTCAGGACAACCCTCTCCTAGACTCTGGCGTTATACAAGCACCATCAGCACATACTAGAAATAAACACAACATTACAGTTGAGAGATTACTGCCATTATTACACCCCAACTACACTAGAATGGACCCATCGTCACTGGTAGAGTTGTACAATCACACCCTACTTCAGTCTGTAGATAAAGTAGCACCTCTAAAAATGTGCAAAGCTAAGCCTCTTGCACACTTAAACATGTGGCTCACGTCCAACCTTAAAACTACATGTAGTACCAAAAGAAAAGTAGAAGCAAACTTGAAAAAAGAAAACTGGTCATGAACAAAGAGAAGGTCACTACTGCCTCCAACAACTATAAAGTTGCCATTCTCCAAACCAAATGTGACACTTACAACAATAGAATTACGATTGCCAATTCTGGTACCAATGAGTTGTTTACCATCCATTGAGAACTAAAATCTCCTGTACCTCCTCAAGCATCTTGTACTAAAGACTTGAACTGGTGTACAAACATTCAAAAAGTGCGGCTGTACAAAACCTCACTTCTACAAATGAAAATCGAAGCACAAAGCGTAGCTTGCCATTTTATTTGTCTGATAAATATAGATTGAATAGGACTGCCGCCAGGTTGCAGCCTTGCTTGACACCAATTGCCGTTGGAATAGGCTCGGTCAGGCGACCTTTACTTGATATACGTACTCTAAAAGACGTGTTGTGATGTAGCAACGCAATGAGTGCTACTAAGGAAAGCGGGAATTTAAGTTTTATCATTTTATCCCAAAGTCCACTGCGAATTACGCAGTCAAATGCGGAGGATAAGTCTAAAGACGCTATAAAAATCGGTCCATGGTGAGGGCCGTGCGCTTCTGCATTTAAATGCATCAGAATCGTGGCATTTAGTTGTGTCCCCATATTTTTTCGAAAGCCCGTCTGGACTTTGTTTAAAATGCGATTTTAAATCAAACCATGAAGTAGAGTCTATGGCTGATTCCAGAGGAGACATGGAGCTTTTGTTCGATGCCCTAAGTAATTTCCATATATCTCGAATATTATGCTTACAGATCAGGCGTACCATGTTTTGGTTACGTATTAGATGAAACGAGGTTCGGGCAGCTTTTATACTATTTTTATGTTTTCGTACAAGAAGTTTTTCAGCTGCCAAGAAGCTAATACAATCGCTAGAACAAAACTTTTGCTTAAGGGTTCTTAATTCGCTATTTCTTTCGGATTTTAGTTTAGGAAGTATATTTGCTAAAAGGAAGGTCGAGGAGTTAGGGTTTGGCTGTAACTGATGACCTTGAATCATCTGCAGATTCCACTCGAAAACAGCCTGAGAGAGTTTATCCTCGAGATAGGAATCAGGCCACCAATCCCGATTGACTAAGAATGTCAATCGTCGGCAAGTTGACGTATTCCAGCGAATTCACAAAAGCTGTCGATCACTCTGAACTAAGGCCAGTGCCTGCATCCTGTCAAAGGATTTAGTTTCTACAATCATAGTACCCGAGAGTATGGCATGGTCGCCATAAGATGGAAAGTGGGAATTGATAAGAGAAATGATACCAGAGAGATATTGGGAGGCAACTATGTAATCAATGGAAGAGCATGAGTTTCCTCTACGCCAAGTGAGAAAGGCCTGAGGGCGCTGAGGTTGAATCACCACAAGATCCCAGCAAGAAAACAACTGTGTCCATTTTACACCATTTGCATGGGCAGTTTTAAAGTGGTATGAAGATTCATGTGGCGGGGGCACATTTAAAGAAAAAATTTGCATTAAAGTCACCACAGATCAGGACTTCTGCAGAGGGATAATTATAGAATATTTCCATTAACGCTTAATTTAAGATATGAATGGCTTCTTCAATACCAAGGGTAGTGGGATTCCAATAAATGGATATCAGGACCACTTTTTTCGGCCCTAAATTGTTAATGTCAATATCAATCAATAAAATCAATTGATTGGACACATTGGAATTTATTACAAAGGAGAGGTCATTGTTGAGTAAAATAGAATTCCCCCCGACTGGACGACCAGACCAAGGCTGAGCCGCGGCATTATGAACGGCAGTAAACCTATCAAGATGAAATTCATTACAACACATGGTTTCTTGCAACAAAAAAAATAGATGGAAGGTCATTCCTACTCCTATTTGCGAACCATGTTAAAAGATTATTAAATCTGCAACAGTTCCAAAACTGAATAATGAGCTTGTTGCATTATGAGGTCGTCGTAGTAGAGGGGTTCGTAATTGCTAGATTTGAGGGGACTTTTGCCAAAGCCAAGATCCCCAAGATACCATTCAATGCAGAGGGGTAAGAGAGGCCAGTTGCACTAATATTTTTTCATTCTCCAATGGAGCAGGAACAGAATTATTTGCAGCAGTACAATTTTTTAGAATCGAAGGAGGTGTGAATTCCAAAAATTGTATTGCCTTTTCAAAGGATAAAAATGCTTGTAATTCAAGTCCCAGAAAGAGCAAATCAGTTTTGTACTCCCAAATTAATTTTGCAATGATAGGCGATATTACTTTGCACAGCATGCGATTATTGTTAATAAAAGGTAACTTTACCCACTCTATATCTTGCGAAATTAAATTGCGCAAAGAAGGAATTTTGTAAAGAGTGTTCATCAAAAATGTGCGATTGATAGGAACCACACCGTTAATTTCTTGGTTGCTGGACCATCCAATTAGAGTTTGCGTTTCATCAGGGATTTCATTAAATGACAGTAAGTATCGGTTAATAATGATAAGAGGGGCAGAAGGTGCGTCTGTGGAAGTGGACTCCACATGCATGTTTTTTGATTCCACGATGCAAGGTGCAACAGGTACTTGAACAGACGCTACAGGAGGGAAGATGTTCAAAGAGTCGACAGCTTGTTCTACTGGTTCAACTCTTGGTAAATTAGAAACATGTGACACTTTGCCTAGGGATGGCACCTGAGGTGCTATATTCTGCACGATGGATACTTGGGGTTCTAGCCAAAGTGGCGCAGACAGAGGATGATGAATCAATGCCTGAACAACCACAGGAGCTAGGCCCTCAGATCCAGGTACCCCTTTGTTTGAATTACTAGTAGCACCACAACATGATGATTTTTTATTTTTGACAAGAGGAAAAAATGTATTCAAGTTAGCTTGTATTAAGACACTGGAGGTGTAATGCCTTCACAACCAGCAGCTGTTCCAGCAATGATTTGATCTTCACGTACATTCTCATCAATAGGTTTGAGAGAAGAAGAACACATACCTTTCTTCGCTCTTTTTTGTGCTTTTTTAGACGATTTCAATTGAAGTGCCATTAAACTCTCTTTGTTCAATTGACTAGAATTGAACTGAAAATCTTTATTTCCCATTTGAGATATATTCAGCCTTGCATCTACGTTATCACGGTTTTTGGCTGAGCAATGTAAGGAGGCAGCTGCATTGCTAACATTAGAGATAGAGGCACCATTCCTCTTGGATTTGTTTCTCCGTTTCAATGCTCTCTGATAGGATTTTTTCATTCTACGCGATGGATGGTAAATATTTTTAGACATGTCGATTGATTCTAAGGAGGTGGACTCCTCAAGTAGATTTGTGATTGCTGATGGACTATCAGGAGAGGGCTCCACAGAAGCAGAAGCCGGAGCAGTTGTATTATTTTGGAGAAGTTCGGCCGAAAACAACTGTGATTGAAACAGAATCTGTTCAATTTGTAAAATTCTCTCATGTTGAAGTTTCGACACTTCTACTACGTCAATCACTGGAGGATTTGATATTGAGGTCTCCAGTGAGTTGGGTTTAGCAATGGCATTAGCAAATGATGTTGGTATGCCATTTAGCAGAAATGTGGCTTTGCAATGTTTGAGTGCTTTGCAATGTCAAAGCCTGCATAGAAAAATTAGCGGGCAGACTCCTCTTTACAAGCTCAGCTGTTCGTTCTGGACAGGTTATATGAAAATTGTGACAAGCTTCCTGAGCTAACATGAACCCTAACCCTTCGATTTTAGAGAGTTCGATAGAGTTAGTTAAGATTGCGTCTTTTAGTAGCACATGAGTAAATTCATGTCATTTATCGAGTAAGTTTTGAATGCGAGTGAGGACCGTAAAAGAATGTAGTTCTTGCTCTAACAGATGGGAAGAGTTTTCATTAGGGGGAATTGGAGACAATGGCGAATGAGGAGAGAGCGGGACAGATATAAGCTCCTGTGGCACATGTTTATTAGAAGAATCATGAAATAAAGGATCATCTAACTGTAGTTTCATTTGGGAATGAGATTCAGGAGTAGGCGAGCTTCCCATTTTGCTAGGCGCAAAAAGATCCCTCGAGTGGTTTCTAGATATTGTAGGATGATTGATCGGAGCTAAAGTGGGAAAGGATGTCGGATGAAAGTACACTTGTTCCCGCAGTCCACAGGACGTGACCACAGGGGTAGAAGGACCTAACGAGAGGCTAATTCGCCTCTCTAGGGCAGCAATTACACCCGGTGCAAGCATAGAGGTGTCAGAGATAGGGATGTGAACATTGTCATTCGCCTCCAAGACAGCGTCTGACTTGATGTCCATGTCGTTGGCAGTTTGTAATGTAAAGGGTATATTCTCTTTTACCTCTGATGCGGAAGCAGCCCGCTCTGTGTCCGTGTGTTGATCATTAGGAATCTGAAGAGACACCTGCTCTACAGAATTGGACAAGGGAGCTCCTTGTATGGAAACAGATAGAAAAGATTGCTGACCTGTTGCTATAGCATATGGCCCTTCCATTTTCACTTTTGGGAACATCTTGTGCCCAGGATTTTTAACAGATTCCCTCAGACGCTTACCGTTCCTTAGAGTCAGTCGAGTGGAATCCATAAAGTTAAGCTCCAGTAGTTATAAAGAATCAGAAAGAATAACGTCTCAACAATAAATTGTCTACAGGTGGCCTGTGGCGTTTTAAATCATGCAAAAGAATGCCTGAATATAACTACAAGTGCTGCTTACGGCGTCAAAATCAGGCTAATGATAAACTAAACAGGTTTTACCAAAAAGCCACAGATCTTACCAAAAAGAAAGCCAGACACCACGCACTGCGCACTGCAAACAGCAAACAGTCCTTTGCAGTGGTTCGCGGTGCGCAGCGCGGGTGCACTGGAGCAGGGTGATTTTATGGTAACAGGAAGGGCGTTACACAGTGAGTGGGAAGCGTGACCAAATCCAAAACACCTTCAAGAAAATGCAAGAGAAAATAAATATTAGAAATTGCTTAAGTAACGTTCACCGTCCATTTTTCATTGTATGTCGTTCATTGTCCATTACGCATCAAGCCTCAAGAGGAGAGGAGGAGACACTCTTTAATTCACCTGTTTCCTGCTCTGACGCAGGTCAGGCACCAAGCGGTGTTGCTCCGAAAGACTTCCTCCTCGATCAGCACGGCAGCTCGGAAGAATAGAGTGCCAAAGTCCATGAAGCCAAATCAACAAGAAAGGCGGACAGCTACGACGGACTCCTCGAGACAAGTCCACAGCACAGCAAACAGTCCTTTGCAGTCCTTTGCAAAGCTTGCCATTTGATACCCAATTCCCAGAGCCAATGGACTCCTCGACTAAGCCATTCACTCCATTTGAGTTTCCACCTGTCTCTGTAGTGGAAGTAAAAAAAATAATCGCTAGTCTCACTCTCAATCCGTCCAGATGTCAAGGTGACATATGCCCATCTATAGTCATTAAAGAGGGGGTGGAGGAGCTTGCTCCATTCATCACCTCCTCAATAAATACCTCCTTTGAAACTAGCACTGTCTAAAAATGCTTGGGTCTTACTGCTACTCAAAAAAACTACCCTTGACCCTAACATCCCTACTAATTATCGGCCTATAACAACTGTACCATTGTTACTCAAAATGTTGGACAGGGCGGCATAACCAAAATTCAAAACCATTTAGAATCCATTAATCTCCTGGGCCTTTGCCAATCAGGCTTTAGACCTGGTCACGGTACTGAATCAGCTCTTATAGATTTAAAAATCCAAATGGATGTACTAAAAGTTAAAGGTAATCAAGGACTCCTCCTCCTACTTGACCTATCAGCGGCCTTTGACTTGGTCAACCATAAAGTCCTCTGCACACATCTAACCTCTGTGGCCCACTTTCCCTCTGAAGCCTCTCTATGGACGCAGTCCTTCCTCTCCAACAGAACAATGAGGGTATTCATACTGACAGCATCTGCTGAGCCTGCCCAAGTCTCTTGTGGAGTACCACAGGCTCTTGTGATTTCCCACACATTGTGCAACATTTTTACAAAAGCCATTTTTTGACCACTTGGATGACTTGGGTGTCACCTACACAAGCTATGCGGATGGCAGCCACATCCACAATCCCATCACAGGCTCCTACAACGTGGACTCCAAACTACTTAATGAAATATGCCAAACTATACCGGTGTGGATGGCTATCTATGGCCTCTGTCTTAATGACAATGAAACTGAGTTACTCCTTGCAGAATCGACTAAACAAGCTTGATGACCAATTTAAATCCTTTAATATTGACAGCATCTCTATTAAAGGCTCCAAAGAAGTGAAAACTTTAGGCATATATCTTGACTCAACCCTCACACTAACAAGAGAAGTTAATGCAACAGACTCAGCGACGGCCTACACATTTAGACTTATAATGCCTGCAGACCTTCCCTGTCTCCTGACAGTTGCATTACCGTGGCTAGAGCCCTCATATTATCGAGACTACACTACAGGTGTTACAAAATAATGCATTAAGAGCGGCACTCAATATCCCGAGAGCCTACCACATTACCTCAGTAAGACGAAATGTCCACTGGCTTCGAGTTCAGGATAGAATCGTCCTTCAAAACACTATCACTAACACATTAGTCAAACACAGCCCCAAAATATCCTGTGAACAAATTCACAAGAAATCAATCTAACAGACCTACTAGGTCCACACATGTTCATCTTCTAAAGATTCCTAGATTTAAGCTACAAAAAGCAGGGGGCATCAGCTTCCCGGTACTAGCCGCTAAACTTTGGAATTCCATGCCCATATCTCTAAGAGCAGCACCGTCCTTCTGGACTTTTAGAACAAATTTGAAAACCTGGATCTTTGCACATGAGCGGTAATGTCACTTCTTGACGCACAATTGTATCCTTTTTGTCTTGAAATGTCTCCTGATATTTGTACCACCATTGCAATGAACTGTCACTACTTTGTAACATTACTGAATCTTAAGGAATGGGCCCTGATACCCTTGGGTTAGGTGCGCTCTACAAATGAACAAATACATACATACATAAATAAATAAATTTGTATCTCTTTATTGTACATAGACAGAATTAGTGCAATGGTATGAGGCCCCCTTCGGGAACATTCTATCTTGCACTCTTCCAACAGTAACTGCTTCTCACTCACCAAAGAAACAGTTCTGAACCAACATTCTGGAACAGAACCAACACAGCAGATCAACCATATACATATTTGGCCACGCCATGCTGAATTGGTAATCATGGTACCCAGGTCCAAATATATATAGGTATACATATAACACACCTCCTCCCTTATATGCATCAGGACAAGACAAAAACCCATAACACAGTTCGTATTTGAAAGTTGGATAGTTTGTTATTTGCATTGGAGGGAGCGAAGCCTGAAAGCCTGAAAGAAAGACTCCAGCACTTACCTTAAGTCATTAGGTAGGAGATGCACTTAGGCTGGCTTACGAGTCTCCCAGGGTGCTCCTGCCAGGAACAATCCCCCATTCTGGAAAGTATGGCATGGGTCCTGGCATCTTAGTTGATACGATAACAACAATGGTGTATACCACTATATTGAATAAGCAAGCTATTCTCTCTGGTGTGATGGAAGGTAAATGTATTGCGCTAGTGTTGGCTCGTTACCGATGTTGTATTGATCTCACTGCTGCGATACCGATACAAATCTGTTGAATAGATGCAATACGTCATGAGTAGCACTTTATGGAATGCATATTATAACTATCTTGTGTGAGTTGAGTTTGTATATGTGGGGAACGTTTTAATGTCAATACATGTGAGTAGTTGCTGGATTATTGTTTTAAACCAATTGTTGTATTTGATTGTTATGAGAATGTTATAGATGAATGAGATATATGTATGATTTGTATGAATGATTGTATTTATTTTCAAATTTGTTTATTGGCATTTTCGTTATAGTTACATATTTCAAGGTGACCGATTGGCCAGCGACATTCAGCCTTTGTGGTCAAACAACAAACTTTACATAACCTGAACATAAACAATAGAAACATTAACTATCTCCGATTCAAGGGTGAGTGATGACTGATGAGGTTGTAAGCGGGGAGGAAGCGGCCGGGCAACATGGGCACGGGTATGGGCTTTCCGAGAATGTTAATGCTGGAGGGGCTTGGTTTCGAATGTCTTAGGCAATCATTCAGGTCCTGTGCTAGGGCCGGTAGGTGGTTCAGGGGGGCTTATCATCCGAGGAGTGAAACAGTCTAGACATGGTGTCTTTCCAAGCAGCAAGGGCCATGCTTGACTCGTCCGTAGATCTAGCCACGCTGTCCTCCCAAGCTCTTGTTTCGGCAGTCGCCCATCTTTCGAATTCTTTGCGCCATGCCCTTTGATTTGGTCCTGCCGGCCGTTTCCATGCCATGGCGATAGTTCTTTTGGCTGTTATGCATAGCAAGTCCATCAGCTTAACCGCATACTT
Organism: Ambystoma mexicanum; assembly: GCF_040938575.1. Taxonomy (NCBI): domain Eukaryota; kingdom Metazoa; phylum Chordata; class Amphibia; order Caudata; family Ambystomatidae; genus Ambystoma; species Ambystoma mexicanum. The sequence goes on along the minus strand of NC_090926.1, from coordinate 830,240,487 downwards.
GAGTTTGGCCAGTCTGGGGTAGCAGCCTAGGAGGCATTCTGCTGGGGTCCATTTATATCTGGTGACTTCTGCCTCTTCGCAGGTTTTTTTTACCGTCAACCAGAGGCTACGGGTTTTGGTACAGTTCCATAACATATGGATTAAGTCTGCTCCCTCTATCCCACACCAGGTGCACTGTGTCTGGGCGGTTTTGTTGAACTTAGCGATTCTGCTCGGGGTTAAGTAGGTACGATAGAGTACATTTAACTGGATTAGCCGAAATCTCTGGTTTCTAGAGACCTCTTTCGGGAAGGACAGCGCTCTGCTCCACTCCTCTTCGGACAGCTCCAGTCCCATGTCTGATTCCCAGCGGGTCTTTAGTATATCACTGCAGGGATTGGGGATGTCAACAAGGAGTTTATATATCTGAGATATTGCTTTCCCCTCTTCACTCAGGGTGTACATCAAGGCCAAGAGGGGAGTGTTCTCTGGTTCTTCTGGCCAGGTGTCCCATTTTATGCGTGCTATCTTGCGGATCTTTTGATACCACAGGAATTGGCCAGCGTGAATGCCCTCTTCCTCCTGCAACTCAGCGAACTCCCTGAATGTGCCTCCGGAGTATAGATCACCCCAGGTGTACACTCCTTTTTCCTCCCAGTGCCTAATGGTGTGGAGGGTGGTGACAGATTTGTCGAGTCCCGAGAGTATTGGCACTTCTTGGAAGTATGGTTGCTTCAGGTGTAACACCGTCTTGGTTCTGCACCATATTTTCCTGCCTAGGATTGTTAGAAAAGGCTGATCGTGTAGCAGAGTTTGAGGGGCCCAGAGCAATTCCCTCAGGTGAATTGAGGAGATCATGGCCTGCAGGAGGGGGTTCTCCGAAGTGGTCCCGTCTGCTAGCCATTTGGTTACATGGCTTAGCTGAGCTGCAAGGTAGTATTTCTCTAGACTAGGTAACTGGATCCCTCCTTGGCTGTGCGGTAATACTAAGGTAGACAGTGCCACCCGATGTCTGCCCTTACCCCATAGAAACTCCTTAATTATTGTGTCGAGAAGCCGAAAGAAGGGCTTGGTGATATAGAAGTGCACATTCTGGAACCCATATAGGAATCTAGGGAGAATGATCATCTTGGTTATTGAGGCCCTGCCCAGCATGGATAATGGAAGCTTAGACCAGAAACTTATGGATTTGCGCAATTTGGGTATCGCAGCCATCGTGTTTCGTGTATGCATTTGTTCTGGGGTGTGCATTATCTGGATCCCAAGGTAACGGAAAGATTCGGTCTCCCACTTTATGCCCACTGAGGGAAGCTCTTCTGCAGATTTATTTTTCAGGGATGCTAATGGAAACATGCAGGATTTCGTTTTGCTAAATTGTATGCCCGAGACTTTGGCGTAGTTATCAAGGACCTCCAGTATTGTCGGGACATTGAGATGAGGGTCGTTAACATATATTAGGACATCGTCTGCATATAGTGAAACAATATGGTCAGTCCCGCCCAGCCTAATTCCTGCATCGAAAAATTGCTGCCTAAGGAAGATTGCAATGGGTTCTAGACCCAGGATGTAGAGCATGGGAGAGAGTGGGCAGCCCTGCCTAGTGCCCCTGCGAATTTCCCATGTGTCTGATACATATCTCCCGGATTTTATCCTGGCCCTAGGTTCAGTATATAGGATCACTACCCATCTGATAAATCGTTGACCGAGCCCAAAACCTTCCAGGACCGCTATCAGCCACTCCCAATAAATGGAATCAAATGCTTTAATAGCATCCAGGGAGAGTAGTGCGAGTTGTTTTCCGCTTGTATTGGTTTCAGCTATAATGTGCTGTAGCCTGCGTAAGTTTAGGGACGTGTTACGTCCAGGTATAAAGCCGTTTTGGTCTTCATGTACTATGTCACCAATCACTTTGGACAGACGTCTCGCTAGTATTGTCGTCAGTATTTTCACATCATAATTAAGCATGGCGAGCGGGCGGTAGGAGTCGCATTTATCGGAGGGTTTATTGGGTTTGAGCATCGGGACCAGTAAGGTTTCCCTCATACTGTCAGGTAGGATACCAGTTTCGAATGTCTCAGAAAAGACCTGGTGTAACAGGGGCGTCAGGGTGGGTTCGTATTCCTTGTAGAATTCTGGGGGGAGTCCATCGCATCCTGGGGTCTTACAAGTAGCGAGGGACCTAATAGCTTCTGTTATGTCTTCCGGTGTGATGTCGGAGTCTAGGGCTTCGGACTGCATTGGTGACAATTTGGGTAGGCCAATTTCCTCTAGGGTGTCCAATATCTGGTCCTGTGGGACCTTGTGTGTGTGGGAGTATAATTGTGCATAGAATCGTTGGAAGGTATTGTTTATGTCTTGTTGGGTCCTGTGTTCTATGCCTTGTTCGTCTTGTAGTGCTGTAGTAGTATGCCTAGGGTGTTCTTTTTTGCAGAGCCACGCTAGTAGCCTACCTGGTCTATCGGCCTCTGCATGTGCTCTATTAGTTCTGACGCTAAAGTCGAACTTAGCCAACCTGTCCCATGCCCTGGAGCAGTCCTCCCTAAGAGAACTCAGTTCTTCCTCCCTTCCCAACGTGCCAGTAGGGGTGGACTCTAGTTGTTGGACTGTCAACTCTTTCTGGTTCAGTTCCTCCCGTAGTAGTTTCCTGATGCCTCCTGCTTTTGCAATTGTTTCTCCCCGTATTACCACCTTTAGGGCATCCCATAGCGTACCTATTTGGTCCACACTGCCTGTGTTTACCGCTATATAGTTTTCTAAGGACTCCTGGAGCTCATCCCTGAAGGTCGGGTCTTTCAGAGCCTCAGCAGGCATTCTCCACATTGGGATGGGCGGTCTAGGGCTGTTGTGTTGCCAGTCTAATAGGAGTGGGGAGTGGTCGGAGATGGTCCTTCCTAAGTATTGTGCGTTAGCCGTCTGAGGCGTGTGTTCTCTACTTATGAAAAAATAATCTAACCTCGTGTGTAGTTTGTGTGGGGATGAGTAATATGAGTATGTCCTTTCGTTTGGGTGGAGGTCCCGCCAAGCATCTATCAGATCGAATTCGTTGAGCGTTGCATTTAGGGATGAGGTGGCAGCGGGGAAGCCGCTTGCCGGTGGATAAGACCTATCTAGTTCGGGATTGTGAACGCAATTAAAATCACCACCCCACAAAAAGAGACCATCCCGATACTGTGACATCTGGGCGCTAAGTGTTTTTAAGTGAGCTGGGATATTATTGTTGGGGAAGTATGAGTTTACTATACATATTTCTCTTTGTTCCACTGTTCCCCATATGATCAGATATCTACCTTCAGGGTCCCTCACCAACCTGCGTAGGAGAAACGGTACCTGGGGGTTGAACCAGATGAACACCCCTCTGGCGAATTTGGAGTAGGGGGCTCCGTAGCCTTGTCCCCCCCAGTGTTCTCTGAGCTTCTCATCCGCCTCAGCGGTGCAGTGAGTCTCCTGTAGGAGAGCAATGTCCACTCTCTTCCTCTGTAGGTAGGATTTTATCCTGTTCCTGCGGGGGTAGGTGCCCAGGCCCCTTACATTCCAGGTCAATAGTCTAATGTGTGTGGCCATCTTGTTTCCGTAAAACAACAAGAGAGCCCCCACTTCCACCCGTGAAGCAGATGATGGCGACCGGCATCGCCGGTTCGGCACTGTTTAGTGCGGTCCTGCCCATCCCGGCCCTCCAGCCAGTTCCCCCACCCGTCAGTTGTACTTTTGCCTTCGGAGATCTATCAACATTAACAACCTCCTTCCCGTAGGATGGATCAACAGAAAAGAACAACAGTAAACTGCCCCCAGCAGTTGTTATGAACTCACAACGCTCGGGGGCTCCCGGGCCTTCCGGTCCTCTCCAGGTCTTCCAGCCCGGGTGATGTGTAGGTATTTTACCTGCACCGCTTCGGTTGGGGTGGGTCGTCAGTGTTTTTGCACAAGAGCCTCCGAGCTCCTGCCCGATTGCGTCGCCTTCTTGGTGTGGCGATGCGATTTATTCCGAAATAGTAACCGTAGTTGATGTGTCCTTCAGCTTCTCGCGTGATCTTTGTCGTTGCCCTGGTGTTTATTGTTTCTCGCTGTACCCTCCGCATCTTCAGCCAGATTGTTGTGCTCAAGCCATAGATTTGCCGCCGCTGGGGTTTCAAGGAAGATTGCCTTCCCGTTGTGGAGCACTTTGAGTCTCGCTGGATATAGCAGCATATATTTAAGGTTGAGTTTCCTTAGAGTGGCCTTCACTGGTATAAAAGAGTTTCTCGCCCGTTGTACTACTGGGGTGTAATCAGGATACATGACTATTGACGCCGCGCCTCTTTTGATCTCTCCGCCTTCTCTCGAGAACCTCAGAATGGCCTCCCGATCCCTGAAATTTAGGATTTTAGCTATTATGGGTCTCGGATGTGAGCCGGGGGGAGGTCGCTTTTGAAGGGATCGGTGAGCTCGCTCCACAGAGAAACCCTGGGTGAGTTTGCCAGCCCCGATTTCCTGCAGGAACAGCGTTTCAATGTATTCGGTGGGGTCGGGGCCCTCTGAATCCTCCGGTATCCCCAGTATTCGGACATTGTAGCGGCGGGCTCGGCCCTCCGCATCCTCTGAGCGCGTTTCTAGCCGGGCTACTGTGGATTCCAGCTCTTTGACTTTCGCCCTGAGTTCCTGTGTGGTCTCCGTTGTTTCCCGCAAAGAGTCTTCAGCAGTGACCATTCTGTCGGTTAGGTTTCGCGCGTCTTGTCTCATCAGTTGAATGTCTGATTTTATTTCGCCGATCTTGTCTTCCATGGATGTTCGCAGTGCTGCTATCGCTTGTAGGATTTGGGAGTCTCTAGGATCTGTTGCCTGAGTCGGAGATCCTTGAACAGCGCTCATCTCCTGTGGAATCTGTTGTTTTGGTCGGACTGAGGTGAAGGCATCCATTGTGACAAGTTTGGGTTTGTGCTTTGGAGGTGGCATTCCTTCTAGAGAGGGCTTTGATGAGGTGCTATATGATGTTTGCTTCAGGTTCGTCCACCAGGGCTCTTAGGAGAGTGTTCCGAGAGGTATGCGCAGTGTCCTCGCTGCCTGCAGTGGCAGCGTATCTGTTGAGTCGTTTATGCAACTGATGCCCTCGCTTCTCGTTGTTGTTGGGCCAGACCGTGTTCACATGTTTTAGGGCAGGTTCGCACAGTGTTATGACCCCTCTCAATGGCCTGGTTCTCGCGGTGTTACTTTTATCGGGACCACTGGTTGTCGGGAATATGGGGCCGTCGTGGTTCGGTGAGCTTGTGGCCCTGTGGCTCCTCAGGTCGTTTTCAGTGAGGGAGGGTGCCAGTCATTGGTTTGTTGTGGACGCTGTCTTCCTGCATGCAGCAAGGTGCTCCCTTTCACTCGTCTCGTTGCTTTAGGTTAATGATCAGGTGGTTGCCAGCGGGTCGTTCCTCCTCTTGGGGGTTGCGGGGGTTATGGTGCTTTGCTAGTTTCCCCAGCCATGGGTGTGTCCCTGGGCAGAAGGTGGGGGAGTGTCCGCTGGGGCGAGGCCGCTCCCGGTCGCCGGTGCGGGACGTTCCTTATGCTGGGGCCCGGCACCTCAGCGTTGTGTGTAGCTATCAGTCCGCGTTATACGGCTGGGCCGTGTGATGGCCCTCACCGCGGGGCTCACAGGGCCTCGTTGTGGCCTGGGTGCTTCTTTGGTGTCTTGAGTGGCCCGTATCATGTGCGCAGGCCAAGTGGTAGTCGCCCGCAGGGCCCCCACCTGTCGGGTCCAAAGAAGGGCTGGAAGGCCCAGTCTGCCCCTCCGCGCGGTGTTCCTCGTCTGTTTAGGGGCCCGTGTCGGCCCGGGCCACCCGCCCCGGCCTTCACCTCCTCTCTTGCAGCAGCGGTGTGTGGCGGTGTGCGCCCCGCGGCGGTCTCAGCGCAGGGATGAGAGGTGCAGTGGTCCGCTCACCGTCTGTGGCACAGATGACCAGTAGATCATCACCATCCGGAGCCTCAGGTGCCGCCTCCTTCAGTTCCCGGGCTCTCCTCGTCTGCGGGCTTCGGACGAAGTCGCGGCCGCCATTTTGGATTCTCGGGGACCGAAGCGCGGAGGTCGCGTTTTCGGTTTTGCCGGCTCCGTTTTCGTTCGGATTTTTTCTCGGGCGAAGCAGGCTCGGATGAGACAGCTGGAGGTATGCTTATTTCCGTCCTCGGTTCGGGCTGGGAGTTCCTGCGAGGATCGGTCTCAGGATCAGGGCAGGAGCTCAGGAGAAGTACGTCCTCAGTCCATGAATCTAGACCACGCCATGAATGATTGTATATATGTGAAAGGTTTAAATGTGAAAACCAAATCACAATGAAAAAAAGAGAAAACTATGTTGCTGGTTGAAGGGGAGCATTATACTCCATGGAGAGGCGGTTGGCCATATGGTGAAAGAAGCAGAAAAGGGGTGCCCATCAGGGGAGGTTGCTGAATCATAAGTAAGTACTGGGCTGAGGAATTTCAGGATTAGGAGTAATCAAGATTACCAGTAAGTAATCAGATCGTTTCCCTCTCACCAGCAAACAACAGACTGTTCTTGACTTTTGTGGACAGCCATTGAGTAGACTACCGTTTAAAGTTCCACGCACGTAGCATTGTATTTAGCAGTGTGCGTCAGTCCAGTGTTAAGCAAATACTCGGATGCATTTGTATTATTATGCAGTCAGCTTGTGACTCTAGTTCATTTACTCTTGCACTGAAGTATGCATGCACATTCGTGGTATCTAGTAAAATTAGCCTTTCGTTTTCAACATCAACCAGCTGCTTTTATAGCGTTATTATATGTTTGTTTTTAATCTTGTGTTTGCGTCTTGTTGCTGTATGTTTTCTTCCCAATGTATTTCCTGTTATGTTTTACCCTTGGGCGTCGACATAAACACAGAGCACCTTACATTTACTTTCATTGTTAGTTCAATATGTTTTGTGTGGCATATTATGGGTATTCTTTGTAGAGTTATCTGCTGCGAAATCTCAAACCTGATTTTCTTTTCGGTTGTTTTAAGTCTCACAATTTAGCACAGCAACGTTATCACAATTCTGAACAAAATGAAGGTTAATTTTACAACGATTTGAAGAAAAAAAATACATGTTGTGGATTTGGAAATGCATTCTCTGCTGTGTTTTATTAGTAACATATCTATTAATCAAAACCAGAAAAAGGGCTCCATAATCATAGAACGAAATTCTAAATTTCTACAAATGAGAACCGTGGAAGAAGCCTTGCCTAGCCGTGGGCTCTCTTGCTCTCCAGTGCTCTAGGAATACAGGAGGAATGAGACCACAGAAACGCTGATGGGATGCCTGATTTTCCCTATTGGTAACTCGTCCAATGTGAAAACGTCCCCTTTTTCAATCTTCAGCAAAACAGGCACGACTTGGAACAAGAGCTGAATATTAACACATATGACACAACATGCAGCACAACAGCTCAAGTGCTCGCAGAATGAGCCAACATTTGCAGACAGTCTGCACAAATGTGTGCTCGGCAGGATGGCTTAAAATAAACTCGGCCATCTAGCAAAAGTGTTGTATTCTTTTTTTTAAAAAACATCTATTTATCAGCATGTCAACAAATACAAATCACATAAATATAATACAAGAGGTTTTTTTAGATTTTAGCAGAAGCATAAACACATTGTTTAACTACATTCCAATAAGTATATAATGCAAAGCAAACATTACAATCCAACTTAGCCACACTAAATCACTTTCAGTGTATGTAAACAACAACAGTCTAAAAAAATATAACCACCCCTCCTATCAGAAGACATACATAGACACAAGACTCCACGTAGACCAACACCAAACCAATACACTAAGAAAGAGAGCAAAGAAGAAAGATAATAAACAATAGAAAGAAAAGAGAAAGAGGGAAGAGGAGAGAGAAGAAAAGAGGAAAGAAAAAAAAAAAAAAACAATTCCCACTCCTCAATATCATCCATACCTTAGATATTTAGCCATATAAGGCATTGAATGCCCCCCACATTGAAATGTATTCCTCCTCCTTCTCTCTCGCTTCGAATGACATTTTATCATAAGCAGACAGGGTCTGCAACTCCATTAACCAGTCCTCCACTGATGGCTTCTTCCTGGTTTTCCAAACTCGAAGAATCAGTCGCATCGCAACTAACAAAGCTTTATCAATCCAACTGTTATATTTCATAGAATAAAAACATCTACCACTATGTAGAAGAAGGATTATATTAACTGCTGATCTCTGCAAAATTACTTTTAGCGTCAATTCAACTCTATCAATCACTTCATTCCAAAAGCTACGAACTCTCGGACAACTCCAAAAAAGGTGTACCAATGTACCCCTGTCTGTCCCACACCCCCAGCATAAATCATATGTCTGTAAGTTCAATGTATACATCTTAACCGGCGTCCAGTATACTCTTCCTATTTTTTTCTGTCTGATCATACGTAGATTTAAGTCCGCTCCTAGACTGACACCTACTCTTAATATGATATGATATGATATGATATGGTATTTGTAACGCGTGTTTCAAGGCGCGACGAGGCAGGGAGGGGGAACAAAGGGAAGACAGACAATGATCCTACTAGGCCAGGTGTCATTCAGATCGCACAAGTGCATGGGTAGAGGGGAAGGGAAAAGTGCAAGGGGAAAGGGAGAGGGGAAAGTGCAGCACAGGGGTAGTAGAATAACAATATAAATAATAAGGGCCAGCTGGTGACAAGTGCAAGGTAAATGCAGACAAGTGCTGGGAAGGGGGGGCTGTAGGGATACAGAGACAGTCCCGCAGTTCAGGGGTTGCCATGTAGGCAGGACCGAGATCGGTGAGAGTGGCCCAATTGCAGATTCAGTGCAATATATCTCTCCAATCCCTATCCGTAAAGTCCATATTCATATCCACTGATCATATCTCTCTCAATTTTTCCCAAGCTTCCACATGCCCAATTTCCAATTGCATAAAGTTCATATATGTATGAGCAGTATACTTGTGTCCCAAAAGTAGCTGTATTCTAACATCAGCCCTGCCACTATGAAAAGACCTGCAATGCCACGTTTTGACCTACAATAAGATTATTCTCACTCTTTCGTAAATCAGTGGTGGCTGGTTTTCTGACCCCTACCAAAGAGTTCTCAAAAGTCTCTTCTATCACAGGCCCTGGTAGTTCCAACAAACACATGTGGTTGTAGACCCCCATGAGTGGAAGATATTCCATAGGACAGGGTATTTGATCCATGCCCATTTTCAGGAGAGGGGCTCCTGCACTCCTTAGCAACTTTGTAAAACCTGGGATTATACCCTACGGTAACTCAGGATAATCAAGAAATGGACCCTTTGCTCACTGGGTCTTAGCGAGGCTTAGCTTCACCTCACTGATGAGGCGCGACTAGGCCGAAACACGTGTCTGGGGTTGTTGATGGTACCCTTGTTCAGAGGATATTTGCCTAGCATTTCGGTGCTGGACTGCCCTTGTGGATGGGACAAAGACTGATATGCAAATGGGTATTTCGCCTCTGTATGGCTGCATGAGCTGGTGTTTATTTTCTCGCCGGCCTATTCTTCCCTGTTCTATTGATATACAGGTGTATTTAGGACCCTCCCTGGAATGCAGAGAAAGATTCAATTTGCTCTGGGTTTCACAAAAAGGCGGCAACAAATATAGGTCAGAAAACAAGCCATCCATAATTACCCTGTTCAGTTGCCATGTAACCACCAAATGCTTAGGACTTTGCAGTGAGTGAGGTAAAATGGAAAACATACTTTTTATAAATTATAATTGATTATAATTGTTCTTTTATAACATGCTAATTACCCAAATTTGGTTTCTAAGTGTGGGACCAGGATTCAAACCTGTGTTGCGCTGCTTTGTCTTGATTCCAAGTCAAATGTTTTGCCCCTGAGCTATCCCCCCTCACCGGGGCATTCCTTGTACCCAGATGGGGTCACCCCGCGGGATCCCACTGGTCTTGTCCCCTAGGGAGGTTATTGCATAGCAGATTCACCTCTCTAGTCCAAAAAGGGGCGGCTCCCTTATGGGGAGAAGTAACAACACTCAGAGGAACGTAAATTCCTGCAGCTTCATGTGCAGTGCCATAGGTGATCTGGATCTAACATGCCTATTTCTCCTCAAAAGATTTCAGCTCTTATATCCATACCTGAATGAGTTGAACAGGGAATCAAATTTGCAAAAGGAATTTGTTTTTTGTAAGTATACTGACACTGCCCTATGGATGCACAGCAAGTGAAGAGGATGTTCTTCAACTCCTTCTTTGACTCAATTTGCACTTTTAAGAATAGAATAATTTGTGGGACAACTATTGGGAATGCAGTCCATTCCAAAGTCCCCCAGTTGTGATGTGAAGATAGAAGGGTTTCAAGGTAGAGGAAAACTCTGGCCCCTAGTCATCCCCAGGGAATATTGAGGGTGAATTGTATTTGGACCAAATCCTGAACTCTGCCAACTGCCCTGGCACCAGGGTCCTCCCTGGAAGGGAAGGATCCTGCAGGTTCCAGTTACATTCCTTGTGAGCGGAGAGAAAAAAGACTCATCCCAGAGTCTCTAGATTGGGAACCGCAGTACTCTGAGAAGCCCAAAGAAGCTCAACTCCTGTTTTCTACACTTTGAATCAGCCTCAACTGGGTTTGACTCGGTTAGATGAATTTGAACCATGCAGTATCCATGGGCTGATTTGCACACATTCATTGAATTCCAAACTGCTGCTTGTATCTGTCGATTCATTTTGACAATGCATTGCGCTTATTGCCAATTTGGCTCGAACAGAAGCTCACAACTGCAGAAGTCTTCAAACGGCTGGGTCTTTGAACCACACATTGCAACACCAGGATCATTCCATTGAACCAACCTGGTCCTTAACTGTAACCGCTGGAAACACTGTTTCACTTGCCAATTATATCCACTGGTGCCCATAGTCTCATACCAATTTGACCATTGATCCAACTTTGTGGACTCACTGTTCTGACACTGCATCGAACCACACAGACTTTTAATTCAAACCCGGATTCACACAGACACGCCACCTACATCATGGAAAAATAACCAGACTAATACCTGTCTCATTCTTCAAGAACAGCACAGTCTGATGCTGCCACACCACCAACAACCAAACAAGGCTGATCTGCATGATCAGGCAGAGAAAAACTCTCAGTGGGAAGCTCATCAGATGTTCATGTGATACTGGAAGAATGGTCTCCTATACAGTGGACCTAAGAATTCAGAGGGAGGGGCTAGCCAGAGGTTTGTTGTGCCCCAATGTCACAAGAGGTTCCACCCGGACCTGGCTTATGGCATTCCTTTGGCAGATTACTTAGGGGTGACCAAGACAGCTGCCCATTTTTACTTGCCTAAAATGGGTGTGCAATTAAAAGAGCTTATAAGGTCCTGTCATACTTGCCAAGCATCCGGTAAGTCTACTGGGTCAACGGAGGCCCCCGTAATTCCACTACCAGTAATTGGCTGTTTTTTATAGAGAATAGCCAACACATGTTGGGTCCTTTGGATCCTCAGACCACCTCAGGGGACCAGTGCATCCTTGTCATTCTGCTACTCATGGACTTGGACATGAGAAAGAAACACCTTCCATAGATCTGAACAAAAAAGCGCCCAAATTAATTCCAGGTTCTGCATTGGCCATACATCAGACATCTTGATACTGATTAACTATCCACATTTCCTCAACACAAGAAACACATGATGCATGTGTTTCATTACTTGTTGTTTTGCAGGGGCATGTGACAAACAGTTGTCTAGGCATTGAGGCACCTGAATTCAATGGGCATGGATGCATTTTACCAGAGGGATTAGAGACTATGTGATTGTGTGAGAAGTTGATGCTAGATCAAAGTGAAATGCAGTAAATTGTAAATGAAGGGCCATAATCTGAAAACCTGGGAATATCTGGTGTAGTGGCAGAATTGGGACATAAAGTTATTCATCTTCCATACCCATGACATACACCTAGTTGCCTGGCATGACCGTTGCAATAATGATTGTTAAGTACTTGCCTATAAAGAATTGATAACTGTAATTGAACATGTATTTGTTGAGTCATTGAAATCGCAACCACGACTATTATTGAGTACATGGCAGGCCTGTCTCATGAGAATGAGACAGAGTCACTGCAATGTTTTTCAGGAGCGACAGGGTATCCATTAACATTGTCTGACTTTGTTCAGTGTCTCTGGGGACATGTGCTAAATGGGCTATCATCTAAAGGAACAGAGGATAATACCATAGTTTAAACACAACACATGATGTCCACTACCCAAATACATGAAATGCAGGCCTGAAATGGCAGGAGAATATATTAAAAATGGTATCCCACTTGCACCTTCACCCCTCACTTTGGGGTGGTTGGTGAGGTTTTAGAAGTGGGGCATCAGTGTGAGGCCTTGGGGACTCTTGTCAACACCATTCTGCCTCTTGGCCTGCAATGAAAGAACTGTTGGGCTGGCTGAACTGGACAGGACATACATGAAACCTCAGGAAAGAGATCTATGCCTTCCCAAAAAAGATGCAGCATCTTTCCTGTGATCAAATGCCTTTTGGGGAAATCACCCATTTGTTGACCAGAGAACTTGCCATCAAGTAAAGAAAGGTGCAGGAGACCATTTTCCCTAGCAACCTATGTTTTCCTGGGATATATGCATAGAACCTGTCATCCCATAATTGCTTACATTGTAACTGCTGCTATATCATGCAGACCATCAAAGATAACATGAGATAACCCAATACAGTTGCCAAAGAGAGAGCACAGACTTCTCTGAATTGTGAATGAACAGTATAGGGTTTTATTTGCCCAAGTGGAATAATTACCAGCTGCAAAAATCATTTTAAACGCAGAATATGTTCTTTCTGTAAAATGTGCCAACAGGCACCGATTCTTCCAATGAATTTGCTTGAGGACCTGCTAGCATGGTATAGAAATTTCCACCAAGACTTCTAATGGAAACTCTCACCTGCACATACATTACATATTTTCGACTGTTCTTTACATCCAGGACCAAACTCTGCATGATTTGTTTTGACTGGTAGGACAAGAGGAGAACTCCTGAGACCATCATTGAGTCCAAAGCTGCCACTATTTATGCACAACTAGCAATTGTACTTGTGCTTCGCACAGTAATTCATACTGCAGTCCTAGTTTGAAGTTTATTTAATGAAATCAACCAATGCTTCTTTCTAGACAATATTGCTAGTCTTTCCTGTAGGAGCTAGTGTGAACAAATTGTCTTTGTTTTCAACTATAGAGCTAGCAACATAAAGCTGACCATGAGAAAAACATGACTCCTGTAAATTGGTTCCAGCTATTTTGAGTTGGAGCATTGAGATTGTGCAGCAACATTATTGGCATTCCCATCTACAGCCGATGCACTAGCGACCTCATAATAAGTGCTAGTGTGTAGGGATGAAATGTGTAAGCTTTAAGTGCAGTACCCGTACGTGTACGGCTGAAATATATAAGCTCCGTACTATTGAGATGGGGTACATTCAATTTCCGTCGGAAAGTTTTTGTAATGTTCAGGAGAGATTTGCCAGGATGTGACAGACAATGTCATTGCGGACGCTGTTGAAGAGACATGCAGCGTTTCCTGTCACTCGCATCACTACAAAAGCACCGTATTGTTTCCCCTGCATGACTTCAAAAGTGAGTGCTGCTAATGTCAGCTAGAATGCTGATACTGAAGAAAATGTAGAAACAATGAACTGCTGAAGTTTTCATGAACTGCTGAACTTTAGGAACAATGAACGTAGAACTGATGCAGAACTACGGTGTGAAGATGCATATGTTAGGAATAAGCATTGCGGACCGATTGAAAAGAAAATCTGAAAAATTATATTTAATATTTGTTACATTATCTACACCATGGAACCTACCCATATGCAACATTTCGGATTTGCAGCATGTTGGAAAGTATGCTGAAAATTTCGAGCACACACACACACATATCCAGCAATTTAATTTTATATATATATAGAGAGATTATTATTATTATTATTTATTTTTTGTTTCATTTCACATGCCTGTAGGCCTCAGCATGCACACGAATATATTAATAGTGTTCTTCTGCGAGGCAGACAGATGAACATGCAGATAAGGGCAGAAGGGAGCACAAATATGTGGCTCAGCCTGCTGATGTATTCCTGGCCATCAGGACACCAAAACAGCTTAATTAACAAAATCTAGGTGTAGCTGGGTTTCACAAATGGTAAAAGAGCAAGCAGCCTTTTAATGAATGATAGATTACTCTGAAGAAACAATATCAAGGCTAACCTTGAGGCCACCAGAGATAAGGAAACATAGGTGGGGAATATATTCAGTCTGGGCCTTATGGAATTGGGGTCAGGGTTTATGTGTAGATTTGTTTTGGCTTCTTGAGATGCTGTCTCCCACATGCAGTTTCCTCTAACTATTCCCTCTTTCTATTAGGACTGGAACAAGGAGGTTAGGTAGATTGGTTTTCTACAGAAAATGTGGAAAACATGGTAAATGTTCCCCCTTTATATAGATCTTATTACACTATGAAGAATTCTAGTATTGTCAGTCTAGCTCCTTTCATTACCACACTCATAAATTCATCATTCAGCTCTGGGATCATCCCTGACAACCTAAAGGATGCCTGGGTCATCCCCTTCTCAAAAAACCCACCTTGGATGCTAACATACCCACTAACTACAGACCCATTACCACAGTCCCCTTCCTCTTAAAAATTATTGATCGTGCAGCATACTTGCAGGTCCGGAAACTAATAATCTCCTGGAACTGAGACAATCAGGTTTCCGCCATCGGTGTGGTACGGAAACTTCCCTCTTAGATCTTAAAACTCAGATCGAAGACCTAAAAGATAAGGGCAAGCTTGCCCTATTACTCCTTTTAGATCTTTCTGCAGCCTTCGATTTAGTAAATCACCAAATCCTCTGCCGTCACCTTAAAAGTGTCTTTTCCCCGTCTGCCACTGCTGATCCCGCGTAAGTCACCTGCAGGGTTCCACAAGGATCATTTGTTTCCCCCACACTTTATAATGTGTTTACAAAACCACTATTTGACATTCTGGACTATCTGGGTGTCACATATACCAATTACACGGATGACACCCAGATACTCATCCCTATCACAGGTGACCACAAAACTGACACTCTAGCCATCAACTCCTTTTACCTAGTCATCCAGGATTGGATGGTGCAGCATGAACTGTGTTTGAACGATGAAAAGATGGAGATTCTCATCCTAGGCTCTCACCAAAGACTTAGCAAGTTAGACCCGTCCTTCAAATCCTTCATAATTGAATGCAATACCATCAAAGTGGCCAAAGACACAAAAACACTTGGTATCTATCGCAACGCCACCCTATCACTCTCTAGACAAATTGACGCTGTCTTCTCTGCTGTATCATATACATGCAAGCCTCTCCATCCCCCGCTTCACCTCCAGAGATCAGGCGGGGGCAGCTTCCCAGTCATGGCTGCGAAACTATGGAACTCTTTACCCAATCCACTCAGAGGGGAATCGTCCTTCCTGGCCTTCAAGAGCAAAGCCAAAGCCTGGCTATCAGCCCAAGACCAGCCTGATTCCTAGCGCCCACTGTCACTCCGCTACACCTGCGCCAACCTGCTAGTTGCACCTCCAGATTGTTAATATGTATAGTACCTGTATTTTATCCTAAAATGCACTATTAACCTAAATTGCCTTTATACCCTTCAGTATGTATTATGTTGTATGTACCCTGTATCATGCCTGTAACATAAATGATGTGCCCGGGCCTGGTGCGCTATACAAATAAATAAAATACAAAATACACATTTTTATCACCTAGTCATTCTTATAAATTCACATGTGTTCTCTAGACTAACTCATGCTCAACCTTTGCTATCACTTTTTTCTATACTGTTCTCCATTTCTTTCCTGCATTCCCCCTATGTCCACTATGCTTTCCTCTCTGCTCTTCTTGTGTTCCCATTCTTGCAATTTACATCATCTTTCCTATCCTCCCCTCTTTTCTGGCAACCATCCATCTGTTTTCATTAGTGTGTGGAACATCTATTCCCTTTGCAATAATTCCCTTGATGTTCTTGATCGCTACATAATACTAAATCTGCACTTAATTTGCATTACAAAGACATGGGGCCTCATTACTGGACTGGCGGTAACATTGCGGTAACATTGCCGGTACACTCACCAGACCTGTAATAATTTACCAGTGCCTACTTCCCGGTGCCACCGGGCTATTACATGTCCGGTGGCCGGGAAGTCAGGAGCCCGTACATTTGTTAATCCCCATTCCATAGAGTCTTAAGGGACTCTATGGGAGTGGGAACACGTGAGCACCAGCAACGTTACCAACGGTGTTGGTGCTTCCTTGACAAGTCTGACTACCGGGCCACTGCGCCTGGCATTGTCATACCTGCTGAGCACAGCGGCTCCGGCAGGCAGACTTGTAGTTTGCCAGTCCGGAAACAAGGTTGCCAGTGAGTTTACCGGCAACCTTGTTTCATAACCGGCAGGGTCATAATGAGGCCCATGGATTCCCCCTCAACTGCTATTACCCTTTCCTCTCTTTCTCTTGTACTCGATTCTCTCACACCTCCTGTGTTTACAGCATGGCAGTGTGGTAGGTGACCTGCATCATGTTCTCGTGTCTCCTTCCCCTTTGCCCACTAACCTCCCTTTTTTTACATGTTTGAATTTCCCTTGGCCTCCTTCTGCAAGCCTTTTTACCTTGTTTTTCCTATCAAATATAGACCCCTATGACTTCTTTCTTCATTCTGTAAAGACCCAACTTCCTCCCCCCACTCCTCCTTAACTCCCCTTTCTTTCTTCTTTGTGATGTTAATCTTCACCTAAATCTACCCACATTTCTTCTATCTTCCGCTCCATTCTTGACTCTCATCATCTTATTTAATGTGCTGTTTCTGCTCCCAATGCTTTTGGCTTCTCGTTGATTACATCTTTTCTTCTTTTCTTTCCCCACTGTTTCCATTATTTCTTCTGTCTCTATCTATTGCCCCTGCAACCACTTCCTTCTATTGCCATGATTTACATTATTAAATGCCACAAAATGTGCTCATCTCTATCCTTATTTCTTCCTTCTTTCCCCAACTTTTCTCTTCTCTCCCTTGGTCATGCTGGCACCTTATTCGACTCTGGACTTCTTTCCAGTCTATGATTGACTCTAAAAAACACATACCATCCTGTCATTCCCTCCCAGAAGCATCACTCTATACTGCTCTTCTCGATCTCTGCACTTAACTTCGCATTGTAGAAAGACAATGGAAAAACACTCTTTTTCCTCTGATCTTGTTACTCTCTTCCCTCTATTCTTTTTATGATTGTTCCCTGCTTGTTATTAAAAGGCATTCTTTTTTTGCCATCACTCTTTC
This sequence comes from Ambystoma mexicanum, assembly GCF_040938575.1. Classification (NCBI taxonomy): domain Eukaryota; kingdom Metazoa; phylum Chordata; class Amphibia; order Caudata; family Ambystomatidae; genus Ambystoma; species Ambystoma mexicanum. The sequence continues at coordinate 830,223,167 of NC_090926.1, read as the reverse complement.
TCATTCTTCGGGCCCTAAGAGCTAGTTTCAATGCTTCTCCTTTGCCTGATTCCCTCACTATCATCTCCTATATCTTCCTCTGATTTTTATAACAGCTTCACCTCTTCAGTCTCCCTTTTATGCTCCTTCTTCCCTTTCTCTAGAATGTGCTTCAGCATGTGGCCTACTCACAGGTATCTTCCTTCTTAGACCAGCACACGCCTCAACCCCTTTTTCAATCAGGCTACTGAAACGTCTCTCAAATTCCCTGCCTTCTGACTGTCACACTAAACTATCATCTATACGGCTTTCACTTGACTTGTTGACTGTTTTGACACTGTGGATATTGCAATCTCCTGTCCTCACTTTTTTACCTTGGGTTTTCTGGCTCTGTCCTGCATTGGTTTTGCACCTTTTCTTACAACTGTGCCTAATCTGTCTCTTGCGGTGGCAAACATTCTCCTTCTCTCTTTCTTTACTGTGGCAGCCCTCAGGTCTCTGCGTTTGGCCCTCTTCTCTACTCTCTTCAAATCCATCTTTCAACTGGTATTGCCACTTTGATCTCTTCTGCCATTTCTAGCCTGACAATTTTCTTATCTTTTTTCATTGTCCATTTTGGACTCCCATCACGCAATTCTGTGTAACATCCTACTCGCTATCCAGGGCTATCTTTGCCATTCTTGATGTCTGAACAGAATCTTGGTGTCACTTTTGATTCTACAATTTTTTTCTCATTCCATTTCTGTAATACGGCGTACACTATCCACCATAATATGTAAAGTATTGCTAAAGCTCACTCCTTACTTTCCATTAATGCCACTAATCTTCTTGTCTTATCTCCTATGTTCTCCCCTCTGATCTGTCTGTAACACTTGTGTTTGTCTTCTTTTCTTACTCCCTCGATGTTCCTCCATCACTCCCTATTTCCTCTTAATCTCTCAGTTCTCCTTCCACTTATGCCTCCTCTTCCATTTTCTATGTGTTGTCTATAAATGTACTCACATCCCCTCTCTGCCTTATCTTTCCCCTCTCATTTCCATATACACCTACTTAATTACCAGTCACACTTCCTTCTCTCATACAGATTCTTCCCTATGGTGAATCCCATTGCCACTATTTCCCCCTCCTTGCTCTCTAATTCTGGAAGCAACTGCCTCTTACTGTCCAGTACTTCCTTTCCCGTGACATTTTCTGTACATGTCTGAAATCTCACTTTGTCTCAATCCTATCTAATCTTTAACATCTGTCCTCTTTGATCACTAGCTGTATATTGACTAATCAGAACTTTGCATAGTTCTCATGTATTGTGCAGTGCTTTGGCTAGAGCTGTATATAAATTCCAATAAATAAAATACACATACTTCTTTGATTAGTCATCTCGGAAACATATCAGTTCACTGGGAACATAAACTATCTCATAACGTGTCTGTGGCTGTTGTGTGTTCACTACCTCATTTCCCGGTGCCGACATTCGCAAAAGACTCACATCAGCACAAGGTCCTTGTTCACACGAACTGTGCTTTCTCTGCTGCCACTGTTTGTGCACATTTGCTAAGTTTACCTTAATTTAAATGTATTAGGCTCTAAAAACTATTTCAAATAGATCTGCATATGTAAAGAATGTAATTTTTGTAAATGCTATTACTTTTAGTCCTCCTTTTAATGTTGTGACCCTGTATTTTTAACTGTATTAGTAGTCGAGAGGGCTTTCCCTCTAAAGTCTATTTCCCGACGTGCTTGTGGCCGCCGCATGTTCGTTACCTCATTTCCCTGCGGCGACGGGCACAAAAGACTTGCGTTCTTTTTTGTGGCTGTTCGAGCAGTTTGACGGTCAGCACAGTATCCTGCATGACCTGCACCTCCGTTTTCCTTCTAATCTTAAATCGAATAGGTTGGCCTGCCTATATTATACACCTGGTTTAATGGTATTTAAATGTGTTTATTTATATTTCTGTTGCTGAAGTTTCACTCCATTGAAGTCTCAATATACAAAATATAAACTCCTGCATATTAATAAATAGCATTGCTCTTTCAGCCTACACCTCCTAATAAACTTATATACCTGTGTATCTATAATACCAGAGATGCCTCTGATCTTCCACACACTATGACATCTTATAATAAACGTTTGTTTATACGTGCTGCACTGGTCAGTACTAGATATGCTATTATTGAGTCCTTAAAACTTGATATGCTTTTAATAACTGAAACATGGTTTACCACTAGCTCCACACACAATTTCATTTGCTGGTAGCTGAACATGTCCATATTTAATGAAGGGGGGTTTGGCATTATTCCATTATTGCCAAGTCTTCTTTGAAATTGACTACCCCCGCACTTTGAATTGGTACAATACTCCCAAATTTCTACATACACTCTCGCTCTATACCCAAAAGATTCTTATCATATAGTCCTTTGTCATAGACCCCCCCGGTTCTACTGCCACATTTCTAGATCATTTTGAAGCTTTTTTCTGCAAGCACACATGCATAATTCTAAGGTGATTAGCCATGGAGGTTTAGTGCGATATCCCCAAGGATCCAGATTGTACTAAACTCAATGAAACTAGAGTCTCATGATCTTTCGCTGCTTACAGTCTCTTTTTCCCATACAGGTGGCCATTGCCTAGACTTAGTAACGTCTAAGGGTAAAACCATACTCCATCTGGAAAATATCCCAGTCGTATGGTCTGATCATTTTGTTGTAACTTTTTCCATCCTGATAGATCATGTAGGCTCTCACAAAGTTTCCTAAATTATTGCCATGCTTTCAGGTAGTGAAAAGGACCTCAACACAATTACTAGGGCCAAATGATCCATGGGATTTCTCCCACTTCCTCCTTATTTGAACTGTACAAATTTGTATCGGCCCAATACGGGTAACCAATGGCATACTGAGTCATTAAAGACCCTCAAGATGTAATAATGCAAAAAGGAAAATACCTGGTTAAAGTCCAGAGATCCTAACTACCGCCAGGCTGTAAAAATAGCACTGAAAATATACACAAAATTCATTTTATCCGCTAAATCCTTGTTCCTTCAGAAGCAGAATGATCTCACTGATAATAGACCTAAACAAATGTTTAACAGACATAAAAATCTAGAAAATCTGTCATGAAATTCCTGCAGTCTTTCCCCCTTGCCCAAGCTGATTAATATATTGTAATGATTTCTTCATAAATTAATTATCAAGCTTCTATGTCATATATTGACTCTGTAACATCTCCTGTAGAAATGTCATCTACTTTTAATTTTACACCTGTCACTTCAGAGAACATTTGTAAACAGAATCTCAAATTGACAGTGACCAATCATAATTATGATCCAATCCCATCCTGTTTAACTAGACAACATGGCCCCCTTTTAAGCAATTATGTTACTGCTGTATTTTAAGTCTCTCTAGCTCAATCTTGCATGCCACCTGACCTAGAAATATCCTACCTAACTCCCTTACTCAAAAAGCCATTTCTCAATCAAAATCAGTGGTCCAACTACCAAACAATTGGAGGCCTGTTATGGGTCTCTAAAATTCTTGAGAAGGTGATATTGCTACAACTTCAAAACATTCTTGAAGATCAAGCAATTCTTGATTCATTTCAATCAGGGTACAGGCCTGCCCATGGCACTGAAAACACTCTTGTGACAGTCTGGGACAGTTCTCTGAGGGCTGCTGACAAAGGGGACTTCACCATGCTAGTCATGCATAATATATCAGCAGCTTTCGACACTGTTGATTTTGACATCCTTATCTCAAGGCTTACTAAAATTGCATAGGTATCCGAGGAAGCCTTGAAAATGTTGTATCTAATTTTGATCAAATCCGATCTAAAAAGTCAAAATGGAAGCCAGTTATTCTGATTCCCGGCCTGTGCTGTGTGGTGCACCACAGTGGTCCTTCCTTTTCCCACCATATTTATATTTGGCTGCTATTGAATATTTAAGTTTTCACTCTTACACTGACGACAATCAGATCTGTACTAGACCAAAAATCCCCACCGGAAGCAATACATTGAGTGTTAGCCCTTCTAAAACTGAGTTTATTGTGTTCGGCTCTAAAAATCATCTGACCCGTGTCCCTTGTCCACTTCCCTTTGGAGGAGTTCCAACAATTTCTGCTTAACAATCCTGGTTGCATTTGGCAGGCAAACTTAAATTGCAATTTGCATGTCAGTGAGACTGGCAAGTCTGTCTATTTCCAACTCAAACTCCTGAAGCCTTTTTTGCCTCTTATTATTGAAAAAGCTCGGCCATTTGTTGTTGAGACTCTTGTCAATCCTGAACTGGATTACTGTAATGCCCTTCTTATGGGCATTCCAATTAGTTATTTGCATCGCCTTAATGTTGCCCAGCAAGCAGCGACTTCTGTATAGTCTCCCTAGGTCTGCTTCTGTTTCCCAGCTTTGCAGAAGCCTCCATAGGCTCCAAGTACAGCAAAGGTTCTTATTTAAGACCCTTTGTCTGGTTTTATAAGTGTCTTCATGATTGTAGTAGGATCAGGAAAACATTCAGCATTGTCATAAAAAGTGCTGTTGTACTTGCAATTCTGAAATGTGTATGGCTTTCCTATTTTTTTAGGAAGAATGGGTTGTTGTTCCATAAGGTTGTGCTGTTGACTGTTTGAGATTGACCAATATAACTATTGTTGGGATGTATGTACAGCGTCCCAGCCGGCCAAATTGTTAAGGCTCATAAAAACCTATTAGTGTGGACCACAGTTTGAACAGGAGTAGTTTGACGCAGCAGAATGCGCACACATCACTTCTTAGTTTTGACACATATTAGATAACCATATATAGCAACACAGAAGGAGCAATACATATTTTAATGTTGCATTTAAAGAGGTTGTAGATAGGTGTTAGGGAAAATTCTCGAGAATGGCTAATTTCCCTTACCTACTGAGTCCCTCAGCAGCTTTGCTGGATTTCTAGGATTTTATTTTTTTCCACCTGGTTAGAGTGTGAGCCTTTTTTCCCACTCTTACATGTGTTGTGCTGTGTGTGTTTAACATTTTCTTGTGTTCATAGACTGTGGAGCCTCACCTACTCCATCGGCACCATCTTTTTACTGTGTGTTACACAGCACCTTCAGTGCAGTGACACAGGGTTGTTTTTTTCAGACTTCCCAACTCCGACTCCATTTTCTGGGACTGACTACTGTCTCCCAGAACATGTAAAGTTTCCATTGACTTTATTAGTTTTTTTAAACTCACACACCCAGTACAAACTATCTTACATAGAGTTCTGGAAAGGGTTAATACTTATCCCTTTTTGTGTGTTTTTCATGGAACATTGTTTCGTTCCCATTTCACTAAGATTTGGCTGGTGGCAGTGCTAACTACCCTATTTTTCCTACCGAGGTTATATTAAATAGCCTTGGTATTGTTTTAGTCTATCTTAGTAGCCACAAACTTAAACCCGCCGGACCATGCACGTTTTTATACGATTCAGGCTGGGTTTATTTACCATTTCTTTTTGTAAAAGTCTTTCTTGTGTTTTACTCTGCATGCCAAACCAGGTTCGATTGCTTTGTTCGCCGACCTTTGGCAGGCTTCTGCACAGAAGCCCTCCTTACGTACCTAAATGTCTGAGGGGGACTGGATGTGAGGGAGGGGTTTGGAGACCCATTTCACACTCTGGTATGATTGGCTGAGGTGACTGTCCCAGCGGGACAGCCACCCTGCTGTGTGATTGACAGCCAGGCTGTATGAATGGGGGAAAACTGCATAAAAAGCAGGTCTCTGGGACTGAGAAGGCAGAGTCACCACTGGATCGAGAGAACCGACAAGAAGCTGACAGAAGAGGACCTCTACCAAGACTGAAGCCCTGCTGCGGGTCCGAATCTCCAAACTTCAATGACAGGGAAGATCTGCAAGGAATCTTCTCCCCTTGAGCTGGTGGATGAACAGACCCTGCTTGGGTTTTAAGGAGCGCACCTTTTATTCATCGCTTTGCTCTCCTGGTGGTTTCTTTGCTGCGCAGTGCAGGGCCCTCCAGTATTCCTCCGTCTTGTCATTCCGACAGTGGCTTCAGGAACCGTGAGCCTGCAGGACCTGCCAGGAATGTCCGCCTCAGCTATAGCATTCTTCTGCTCTAAAGGTACTGTGCTAACCCAGTTGTTTGTTTCGTCCAGCCACGGTGAAAGTGCGTAAAATCTTTCACCAACCCGAGGGCTTGTCCTTCTTTATTCTTTAAAGTAACTTTTAGTCCGACCAATTTCATTCTGAACTCTTGGCAAAGACTTAACCACGAACTACCCTGAAATGTGTGATCCTCTGCAAAGACTTTGGTCCATTGACTTTGGCCCTGGCCTCTTGATTTGATTTCCTCACTGTAGTTCATTTTTCTAGATTGCCCTGTCTACTTACTTGTTGGTGCTGCTCAACTTTGGTCTAACTTTGTCTTTCCCTCCATTTTTATTACTGGATTTCCATTTTGCTCACACTTCATTTTGAGCCTAACTTGTCCAGAATCTATTGGATGTGGTGTAGTGTATTTGGATCGTGATTTTTCAACTGCTTAATAATAGTGAAATATTTAACAACTGATGTGTAAATAAATGTCTGTTCTTTTACTCAGAAACCTTGAGTCAGTGTTTGTTTGAATCATAGTAATTGCTGTCCTTTCTGGAACTATTGATACTGCTCACTTTACTGTTGAAAGAAGTCTGGCTGCTCAGCCATCGCTACCACTTTACTGTGTAGTACAGGCTTGTACCAGAGGTGAATTTGCACTGTCACTTGTAGTCCGAATTGTGTGTGGTGTTCCCATAGGGTACTGCATATATTCCTGCCTAATATGCAGTGACACAGGGTTGTCTTTTTCAGACTTCCCACTTTAAACTCCATTTTCTGTGACTAACCACTGTCTGCCAGAACATGTAAAGTTGCCATTGACTTTATTAGCCTTTTTAAAAATTCACAGACCCAGTACAAACTATCTTACATAGAGTACTGGAAAGAGTTAATAGTTATCCATTTGTGTCTGCCTCTCATGGAACATTATTTCGTTCCCCTATCTTTAAGATTTGGCTAGTGGCAGTGGTATTTACCATATTATTCCTACCGCTGTCTATGAAGATAGCCCTGGTACTGTTTTAGGCTATGTTAGTAGCCTCTACTAAATACACTGGTTCCCATTTACTTTTATTTGGTTCCAGCTGAGTTTATTTACCATTTCTTTTTCTAACAGTCTTTCTCGTGTTTTACTCTGCGCGACAAACCAGGTTTGGTTCCTTTGTTCGCCATTCTTTGGAGGGCTTCTGCACAGAAGCTCTCCTTAGGCGCCTGAGAGTCTAGGTAGACATGATGTGAGGGAGGATTTTTAGGCCCCCTGCACAGGGTCTCCTTGGAGAGTCAAGTTGCACTCTAGTTTGATTGCTAGGTGACTGTCCTAACAGGACAGCCACCCTGCTGTGTGATTGCCAACCAGGATGTGTGAATGGGGGAAAACTGCATAAAAAGCAGGTCTCTGGGACTTGGAAGGCAGAGTCGCCACTGGATTGAGAAAACTGGAGAGAAGCTGAAGGAAGAGGACTGCTGCAACTACTGAACCTCCCAGTGAAGCCTTGCTGCGGGTCCGAATCACCTAAACTTGGACGACAGAGAAGATCTGCAAGGAATCTTCTTCACTTGAGCTGGTGGGACCAACCAGTTCACCAAACTTCAAGCAAGGCCTCCCTCCCCTGGTCAAATTTGCTGTGCACCGGTGCAGTGAACCGGATAGCCAGGAGGACCAGACCCTGTTTGGGTTTTAAGGAGCACACCTTTTGTATGTTTCTTTGCTCTGCTGCTGGTTTCTTTCCTGGGCAGTGCAGGACCCTCCAGTCTTCTTCCTTCGTGTCAGTCCGACAGTCACTTCAGGAACTGTAAGCCTGCAGGCCCTGCCAGGAACTTCTCCCTCAGCTACAGCATTCTTCTTCTTCTAAGGTACTGTTCAAACCCGGTTGTTCTTTCCGTCCGACCATGGTGAAAGTGTTTTAAATCTTTCGCCAATCCAAGTGCTTGTCCTTCTCTACTCTTTTAAGTTACTTTTCTTCCGACCAACTTCGTTTCAAACTCTTGGCAAAGACTTAACCGCAAACTACTCTGAACTGTGTGATCCTCTGCAAAGACTCTGAACCATTAACATTGGCCGAGGCCTATTGATTTGAATCCTCATTGTAGTAAACCTTTTCTAGATTGCCCTGCCTACTTACTTGATGGTGCAGCTTAATTTTGTATAACCTTGTCTTTCCCTCCCTTTTTAAATTGTTTGAGTGACATTTTGCTCACACTTCATTTTGAGCTTAACTTGTCCAGAATTGATTGGGTGATGTGTAGTATATTAAGACTGTGATTTTTCTGCTGCTTGATAATAGTGAATTGTTTTATAACTGATGGTGTAAATAAATGTGTATTCTTTTACTCAGAAACCTTGAGTCAGTGTTTGTTTGAACCATAGCAATTGCTGTCATTTGTGTAACTTCTGATACTGCTACCTTTACTCTTGAGATAAGTCTGGCTGCTCAGCCTTCGCTACAACTTTACTGTGTAATACAGGCTTGTACCAAAGGTGAATTTGTACTTGCACCTGTAGTCTTAATTGTTTGTGGTGTTCCCAAAGGGTACTGCATATGATTCTGCCTAACAATAGAGCAGTGTTTAGGCCCCTGGTTAGTAGTTGTATACAAAATTATGTTTGTCCGTGAGGTGCGAGAAAAGAGCTGAAGTAGCTGGAAGATGGAGTCAGAAAGGTAGTGTGGTAGGAACACGGTCAGTGTGTGACATGGCAGCACCTGACATATTTGATTTTAAGGCCTAGTACACAATGAACAGAATAGAACGCAGGCCTTAATGTGGAGCTGCTGCTCCATTTAGCTCAGTTCCAAGACAAATCCCTTTTTCCGCCCCCCGAGAGAGAAGCCGAGGTCAGAGGCACCTGAGATGCACGAAAAAACGCTAATTGTATTCGGCTGCAGGCCTGAGCATGGTGGACATTGAATGTTAACTGTGGGAAGAACAGGTAGGGATGCGCCCTTTGAAGGACAAATTCATGAGAATAGGGAATGAGGTTTTGGGATGCCAAGAGGCCAGGCAAAGATTTAGAGCACTACTGACCTCCTCAATGAGTGGTCATTCCATTTGAATTACAGGTAGGTGCACAACCAAATCAAATACATCCCTGAAACTCAGCCTCAATAGTTGTGCCCTGGTCACATAATTACCAGGCACCTGCGGTTTGAAGGAGATAAGAGGGAAGCAGTGACTGAAATGTTCTGTCATTTGAGATAGGAGGAGCAGAGGTGATGCCAATAAATTTAGTACAAATTCGGGGGTGCAGCTTGTGTCCACTATAATGAGAAGGCCTATTGTCTTAGCAAAGCAGAGTTGGGCTTGCCAGTTCACTTTGATTGTGTCTGGATCAGAGGGGTGCACATCACGTGGCGGTCACTATTTTTAGTAACTAATGGCATATTGTGATTCAATAGTGACGATGTAGTGGGTCACATGTTTAGGGGGATGGGTTTAGATAAGATGTAGCCAATGAGTTTAGGGACTATAAGAGGTATTAGCATGTTCTAAAGGTGGTATCCAATGAGGGTGGTGGGATAACATTCTAACCTATATATTTTGATTTTGCGCTTGTCCTGTGACAAGCACTGTGTCAGTTTGGTTCTACGAGACCTTCTGAGACCTTTTGGCATGTAATAAACCTTGTTTTCCCTTGCAAATTGGTGCAGTGATCTTTTGGTCTCTTGGATTATTTGTATTGTTTGGGTTTTGGGTTCTTAATCTCTTTACAAATTGGTAACACCAACGTGATCCTAGACTCTCTGTGAGGTTGGGGTGTCGTGGCCGCACAATCTTGGGTGTGGCACCCATCTACAGTGACCAGAATCCCTGTAGATGGCTTGAAGGGTCTTGCAGGTGCTGTGTTGCCAAAAGGCCTACCTGCTACTTGGAGCGGGGTGAAGCGCCCAGTTCTGCAGGCCGTTCACGGGACCCTGTATCAGAGTTGCTCTGGGGAACACATAAATGTAAGAGCACCTTTGCGGGAGAAAATAACAAGAGGAGAGTGTGAGTGGAGTGAGTTGATTTGGAGTGTGTGGACTGTATAAGACCACTTTTACAATCCACACACTCCACCACTGCCAAGAGGAAAGGTGATGTCATGATAATAAAGAGTGAGAAAAAGAGAAGCGAGAGGAAACGGGATTTCCTCCATTGTGGAGGAAAGGCAGTGCTACAAGCAGAGGTCCAGAGTATGAAGGACCTGGAATCCTTTCTCTCTGCAAAAGGGAGAATGAGGAGGGTAAATTCCCTCATCCCGAGGAAAGGGGGAAGATGAAGCGTCTAAACCGTGGTGAAAATAAGTGTGATTTTGTTTTGTAGATCCAGTGTATAAGGGATCTGGCATCCTTTTGTCTGGCATAAGGGGACTTAAGGATGAAAATGCCCTTGTCTTGAAGAGGAGACTGAGGAAGGGTCTAAACCAAATATAATTATGTTTTATTGATTTATGATTTCATGGGATTTTGGAATTGTTTTAGTGTGCAGTGGTGGTTTTTGAATTGTGTTAAAAAAGGTGTGGTGTAATAAGTGTGTTGGGTGTGGGGCTAAGAGAAAGAGGAGGGGCATGGGGAGAGTGGTGCAGCTGGATCGGTGTTCAGGAAACTTGTTATGAGTGTAGAATTAGATGTAATAATGTGTTACCTTACCCCACTTGAATACATGTGTATTGCACTCCTGCTATACCTGGAGAAAATAATGAAGTACCACAGCGGATGGTTCGTTGATATGAGAGGAGGGATGTACGAACCCTGCCCCGAATATGAAACAAATTAAGAAGAGGTTCTGGGCCATATGTATACCTATTTAGTGCAAAATATAAGGGTAAGAAGTTGAAGAATGGAAAGGGTAATCCTGAGATTTGGAAGATGTCCCTCGGGACCCTACAAGGGGAAAAATTGTAATACTAGCACCCTGTGTTACCCTTGTACCTTGTGTAACCCTCGCGTCCTTTTATATACCTGCAACCCCACAGCCCTGCCACCCCATAGGCGTGTTACCCTATGCAAGCAGCCGCTGGGTATACTAACCCAGAGTATGTGCCCAATGCTGCCCTGTGACAGAGAGCTCCCAGCACCTATGACAATGTCCCACAGCCCTCTGCAGTAAATGCCACATGTGACCCATTAGTGATGGAGACAGAGAACATGGCACAGAGAGATTTAGAAACAATGCTCTGAAGGACAGAGACAGAGCTTGCATGAGTAATGCAAGGACAGAGACAGCTTGCACGAGTAATGCAACGGCGGGGAGAAGAGGAAACAGCGCCAATAGATACTAATGAGAGGAGAGTGGCTGATGTTTTATTTCAAATTGATAGTACCCCCATTAGGGAAGTACATGTTGAAATGAAGGACGATGGCGGTAAGAATGAGAGGGGTAGTGAGGAACTGCTACGTGTGGACAGTTTAGATTATGAATCAATCAGATCAGATGTAGATGGAGGGGTAGCAGACAAAGAGGAATGAGGAGCAGACAAGGAAGAGGGAGATGAGATGCCACCCAGGGTGACATCAAGAGTAGAAAGTTTGTGGGGTCCAAGACTGAGAGCACAACCAGGCCACATGGCGGTGGTGAAGGGGAAGAGAGGGGGAAGAAAGTTATTGGCTAAGCAAGTAAAACACAGTGATCGCTCGTGGGCAAGTGTGTAAATACACTTGAAAAACAGGTGGCATGCATTACATTAGCGGTAGGAGATAGAAAAAGCTTGTTTGCTGCATTGTTAGGAGATCAAGTGGATGATATTTGGAAAAAAGTGGGTTACCCAGGGTTACGAATGGGTGATAACACCATGATGGAGCACATTTTAATGATTGTCAGGTTAAAGTGTGAGCTGCCTTAAGGCCAGCCTATCCCGACACACTGGACATACATTCAATTATGGCACGAACTATGAAAGAAAACAAAGATGTGGCCCAAAATGTACTCCACATATAGGAAATGTGGAGGGCAGAGACAGGGGAACCATTGGATATGACTATAGCAATATTCTTTCACATGTTAAGGAAAGGACTTCCAAAAGAGGTTCTGAAAGATTTGAATACGATAGTGGAGATCGAGGCTAAGGGATGGGCAGAGATTCAGGCAATTGTAGTACATCATTGCAGGCGACAGCAGGAGAAAGCAAAGGAAGTGTTGGATAACGCACAAAAGGCTGAAGCGAAGTTAGTACAGAAGAAATTAGTGAAGGTGAGCATAGAAGGAGCCCACCTGCAGGGCATGTAGAGCCAAGAATGGCACCTTTGGAAATGAGAATAGTACTGGAGTGGACAGAAGGATATCAATGCTATCCACATAACCAAGGTTGTCATGGAGGTTATCAGGGAAGTTATCCATGAGGGGGAGGAAGATGTCAGGGAGAACGAGGGCGTAGAGGAGGAAGATTTGGAGGGATGAGGCTGACATTTGGTGGACCAGGACCGTGTTGGTCATGTGGGAGAATGGGACATTTCTCACAAGAGTGTAGGAGCAGGCAAGCATATGTGTGTGATCACAGTGCATATCCCAGCAGACCAGCGACCCTGATTACATATCAACAGCAGTGTGGAATGATGCCTCCAAGCACCCCGTATGGCACAGCCCTCTCGCCGATGCCCCAGCAAGGGAAACAGCCCCAATATCAAAATCAGCCACCCTTACCACAGCAGGAGAAATCCCTACCGCTGAATAGCATACCAGTGTATGTGCAGCAACAATCACAATCTCCAGCATCACAGCTATGGGACCAACATGCTTATCGTGTGGCACAGTGATGTGGTATCACGGGGTGATGCTGTTGTTTGGTAACCGCTTCTGATACCCAGGGTTGAATATATATACAGATTAGGACATTCCACAGAGTTCCCTGATGAGCCCAGTGCTGTCATTCACTGCTGGCCCGGAAGAGAAACCCCTGATAGGTGTGAAGATAGGCAAAACATTATTTGTTTTCATGGTTGGCACAGGTGCAACAACATCAAGTATAAACGAAGGGTGCTTCCCCTTATTGGGAAAATAAATGGACACCAGGGGTTGTCTGAAGCAATATAATTGTTTCCATTTACAGAAGATTTACTGATCAAGGTAGGCAATAAAGAGGTGTTAGCTCCGCTATTGTTTTAATCTGCATCACCAGTGAACTTGTTAGGCAGGAACCTGCAAAGTAATTTAAATATGGCCATCTCATTTATGGAAGGAGAGGAGGGGTGGTGTGCAATAAACTAGGAATTTGTTATGCTAGGGTCCTGGCAATAACATTAGCATTGTACAGTGTTGGCGCTACTAGAGGAATACCTTTGCACGCAGATTTGCTTACATATGGAGCAACCATGTTGTTGAGTTGGGTTCCGGTCATTAGAAACAAACCATCTATGCATCTGCCCTGAACAAGACACGCAAGGCACCTCCAGAACATCCCAGTGCCTAGAGTTGCAGGTTGCCACTGTTTCTACAATATGTGATGCCAAAACAGTAAGCCCTGCTGGGCTATTTCGCTATTTGCAGTAGCATTAGCTCCATTTGGAAATGGCCACCACCCTCCTCACCTGAACCTGTGCTCCACTGTTGGCAAACTATCTTATGCTTCTTCAATGTAAAAAATATTTCTGGTTGATTCTTGTGTACAATATAAATCCCTCAACACGTGTTTCCCTATCTTTGTCTGGAGGTTCATTAGGAGGTTATAATAACTTGATCTAAATAATAAACAAACAGAGAATGACTTTAGCTTAGTCATACTATATGTGCGAATTGGATACATAAATAATGGATATACAGGTTTCATGCACAGCTTCAAATGTGGTTTTATACTCATGTCAAATGTCTGTTTCACAATAGCTTAGTCTATGCCAATTAATTGTCTAAATTAAGAGAATATTAACCATTCAGTTTTCTCTATATATTCTTATTAGGTGAGGAGTGTAAAGGTAAAAAGTGGATGCATGAAGCTGAAAATGGTTAGGTTGACACATTATAAACATGAATGCATAGAGAAATGACAGACATTAAGGTTGCATCATCACAAATAATGGCTCATCTCCGTATTAAAGTTGAGTGCCAGCATTACCAGCCTACCTACGAGATTCCACTCAAACACTGGAGATTTTACATCAGTTAAAATGGTGCCCCAATTATCTTCTAGCCACGTTTGATGTTAAAGCATTCTACACATCGATACAGCATCGATTAGCTCTTCAAACCATTGATTACACTTTTCTCAACCACTTAGCATCACACAGTCAACATGTTTACATGATCAAAGATTTCTTGCATTTCACGTTAGCACATAACCAGTTTTTGTTTAACAATCAATATTATTTACAGACGAAAGGAGTAGCCATGGGTGCGAAATATGCCCCTTCTTTGGCTAACTTATTCATGGGTTTTTTTGAGGACAAACACATATACACAGACCACCCATATAAACAGAATCTCATAGTATGGAGACGCTACATAGATGACGTCCTGGTCATTTGGAATGGGACGTCTTCGTCCTTTGTTGGTTTTTCTGAATATCTTAATCGTAATAATTTTGGCATAGAATTTTCTGGACATGTGAGCTCTCAGTCTATGGAATTCCTTGATCTTCAGATAAACATTGTGAATGGTGAACTACAAACTCAAACCTTTCGGAAACCCACCGCAGTTAATGCTATGTTGCATGCCTCCAGCTGCCATAAAAAATCTGTCATTTCTAACATCCCATTTGGAGAATTTTATCGTGCGAGACGTAATTGCAGTACTGACATGGCTTTTCAACATGAGTGTCGCATGATTAGGCGGAGGTTCTATGAACGTGGATATAGTAGTCAATGCATTAAGCTAGGGTTTAATCGTATCAACACATTCACTCAGGATCAGACGTTGGTTACGAATACAGAATCTACCAGACCAAGTCTGGAGTATGTACAGTTCATAACGAAATATTCAGAAGACCATTGTATGCTTTATCGCCTGTTAAGCAAACATTGGCATTTGTTGAGACTTGACCCAGAGCTTCTGCCTTATGTCTCGGCTACAACCAAACTCATCTTTACTCGTAATAAAACATTGCGCAACAAACTCTGCCCTTCGTTTTTACAACCAAAGCCTACTCATGCACAGCCTCTGACTTGGCTTCAACCCAAACCTGTTGGTTTTTTCAAATGTGGTCTATGCAATTTTTGCCAATATGCTCTTATTCAAAATACATTTAGTTGCCACCATGGTTTGTCAATTCACATTTCTGATTTTATTAATTGTAAATCGAAATTTGTGGTGTATGCTATTTTATGCGTATGCCGCAAAGTATATGTTGGTTCTACTATAAGAGAACTGCGAGTTCACATTCGAGAACATTTTGCACACCTGAAGAGTCAAGATCCGAAGCTGCCTCTTGCACTTCATTGGCAACAGAATCATCAAATGGATTCAGTAAAAGATCTTAAGTTCATTGGGCTCATTCAAGCGCATTCCCACCCAAGAGGCGGGGACCGTCAATTACTTTTACGCCAGCTTGAGGCACGCACCATCGCCAAACTTTGTTGTACCAGTCTTGGTCTCAACACGGACACGGAACTAAATGTATTTTTGTAATGCTTTACATAAATGCTGGTGCACATTTCCTATACTTGCAGTAACTGCATTTTCATTATTCCCTGTTTGTTTTTATGTATTCACTTTTAGTCAAATTTAAACAACCCAGATCGTCAGGAATCGCTGCCAGTTTCTAATTGCTCATCCGTCCACTGCTGTCATTGAATATTCCAGAGATTTTTGATTTTTTCAATTTTTTTTTTTTTTTTTTAATTTCAATTAAAATATTTTTATTATTTCTATTTGCATGCACACTGCCATTACAGCTTATTATGCATTAGACTTTTATTTAATATTTATTAGTTGTGCTAACAGATGTAGACATTCTCTAGGGCACATATAAAATGCAAGCGCTTGCCTTATTTAATACAAGGACTACCATTACAACAATTCCATGCACTAAATTTAACCACATGACTGAGTCATGTGACACATTTTTAGGTTCTTTTCTCTAAACACATGGAAGGAATGAACTGCACAACACTGATTTCGTGAAGCGTTTGGACTTTGGCCACAGTGGGGAACCAGCCCCTGAACTCACAGGTATGGACTTGACAGTACCTTCAGAGTATCTCACTGTTAGAACGATTTTCACAAATATTCATGTTATTTGACCCATCTGCGGAATTGGGTTTTGATGCATTGTCTTTCCTTGGCAGTTGCAACGTTTGAACAAACTCCCATGTTCTGGGAATGTACCACACTGTATCAGTAACAGAGACTGCTTCAGGTATTGCTGTCCATTATTTTTACGCATTTGGATTTTTTTGACAACCCATTCAAGTCATAAGTCGATCTCTTGTCAAGGCAACTCATGCCTTGGGCTTCTTTGTTTATGTATTTTTCAGTTATTTGCCGCTTATTTTCTTGAGGAGAATCAACTACTTTAGAATTGGCCCATATATCTGCCCCCCCAGGAGGGCTTTGGGTTTTCCAACGCAGTTTGAATAACATACGGTAAAACATTTATTCATTCTAACATTTATATCACACACGGGTGACAATGTAACAATACATTTTACCACCATGAGGCGCATGAGGGATGAGCATTTTGATCCTTGGCACAATAGTTTGTTACCTTTGCACTATGCGTGTACATGGGATTAACTAATTGTAAAAATGTACCAGTTGTTTATTCATTTAGGATTCAGGCTTATGATGTTCCTTTTTTATTTTTTTTTATTTTTTTTTTTTCTTCTCTCTTTTTTATATATTATTTTGTTCTCATCATATGGACATTCACATATTGGCACTTCGACCGCGATTTTTGGTTCGACAATATATGGTAATAAATCAAATGTTTTTTATTTACTCCTTATTTACTTGGAATATGTTTCACATTGAAATGGTTGCTTTGCTCTTTGACATGATGTAATGTTCATATGGGCTTTTTTCTTTCTTGTTTGCATTTCTCTTCTTTAACCCTGGCCTCCTCTTCTTCCTCTGCTGGTTAATTTTGTTTAAATTTCAAATGTTCTTATCTTTATGGCATGATTACATAATATATTGCTGTATTTGAATGCATATGAATCATACTAACACCACAATCTTGCCTTGAAAAGGACCCGTTGTTCTGGGTCGAAACACGTGTCGGCAGTCTTGTTTTTGCATTATTTCATAAAATCTGTTTCAACAGCGTATTTTGACTGAAGAATCTACTTGCTTTGGACTCTTTGTTTCACCGTATCTGTTGTCCAGTTACACACTCAATTTGAATAGGACATTTACCATTTGCTCAGGGCTGCACAATCATTTAGAGGTGACAATTTCAAGTGTTAGTTTAAATAATGTCCTTATCTATATAGAGCTCCAGATCTAGGAAGCTGATTCTTGTAGTGTTGTCTTGTAATGTGAATTTAAGATTGTAAATATTGTTGTTCAAATAGTAGAAATGATCTTTAAGAGATTCTTGATTGCCATTCCAGAAGATTAATATGTTGTCAATATAATGACCCCAGTAGACAATTTGGTTTACAGTTGTAAAGGATGGGTGTTGCCAAGCAAATTCCAGTTCAAAGTGTCCCATGTATAAGTTGGCATGGGGGGCAAATATTGCAGCGATGGCACTGCCCTGCTACTGTCAGCAAATTTGGTTGTCAAATATGAAGATGTTATTATTGATTGCAAAGTTTAACATTTCTGTAATCATAAAGCTCTGTTGATAGTAGGATATTGATCTGGATTTGACAAAATGAATGGTTTCAATTCCCTTGTTGTGAAGAATGCTAGTGTAAAGTGAGATGACATCTTGAGTAACTAGTCTGTAATTTGGTTCCCAGGTTATGGATTCAAGTTGTTGAATGACTTGTTTGGTGTCTTGGATATAAGATGCCAGACCTGAAGCAAGCGGTTGCAAATGTTGATCTATGTATTGAGAAATTGGTTCAGTTGGAGATCCTATACCGTTTGTAATGGGTCTGCAGGTTGGAAAGGTTTGAAAGTGTTTATGACATTTCGGAATGAAGTAGATGGTTGCCAGTATTGGGAAAGGAATATGCATGAAATTATGTTCATCCTCCGATAGTAACCCTTGATCCAGCCAGTGGATACTCATTGTATGCCATTCTTGTACTAATGATTTCAGGGGGTTAGTGTTGAGCTTTTCATAGCAGTGTATGTCACTTAGGTGTTGTAATGGTGATGCAACATAGTTTTCTGTCTTCATGATCACAATGTTCCCCCCTTTCACTGCAACTTTCGTGATTACTGAAGTGTTCTTGCTGAATGCTTGTAATGCTGATCTTTCTTTATATGATAAGTTGTGATGAATTGTTGGTTTCTTACCCAAAATATACATTTCTCTTAGATCCTGTGTTGCTGCTTTGCTTTTGTGTAGGTCAATCACATTTTCTGTAGCTAGATGGGGGATAAAATGTGACTTTGGTTTTAGCAAAGTTTCTTCAGACAACCCTATATCCATTCAATTCCACAACTTCAGTACCACACCTGTAGATCCTTGTCATGGAAGTAATGGCTCGACTGGATCCCAGTGAGGACAGGAAATCTAACCTAGCAATGGACATATAGAACTGTGCTTGAGTTACAGATTTCATGGGCATCAGATCTTCTCATCACATCCCAGGACAGAAGACACCATATCATTTGCCTGCAGGTCACCATGTGTATGAAATATTTTGACAGCAGAATCTAATAGAGGAGTTAATCTCTGGGAGAATGTAAGGGAGGGTGTGGCACATTGGCTCACTCCTCATGGTTTACAAGTGAACTTTGTGACAATTGATGATGGGTCTCATGATGTACCTGCTCCAAGGGTATGCAAAACCAAGTGTAGGCCCTGGTTTGACCTTGATCTCCATAGTGTGGAAGCCACTTCCTAAGTCAGTACCCACCACTAGAAGACCTTGTGTGATCCAGAAGCTCGGCTCCTACCTTTATCCACTGCTATATTGCAATAATATGGTATGTAAACTGCTGTCACACCACCAGCTCGCATACAAATAAATCAAAACTGCAATGACGACTCAATTCAAAATTCAACCCTCCAATGGTTAGGTTATGTAAGCAGATAAGGTCAGATAAGGGGCTAAGGTAGCAGTTGAATATTAGGGGAATAGGGAGCCCCCATGAGACACCCCATTGGAGACAGGCCTAGGAGCAGAGGAGTATGGGGCAACCAATGGTGATTTGTGAATGGTTACTGGGGAAAGAGGAGATCCATTTGAATGTAGAGTCCCTAATGCCTAGAGAGTGGAGTCTGTCTGTAAGAATGCTGTGGTCGATAGTGTCAAAGGCTGCAGATAGGTCAAGGAGGATAAGTGCAGCACAGCCTTCTTAGTCAGTGGGTTTTTTCAGGGCTTCCAAATTGTAGACAAGGGATGTTTCAGTTCCTCAGAGGGGTCTGAATTCTAACATGGTCGAGCAGGGAATTAGATTCAGTAAAGTGGCAGGGCTGTGAGTATGCCATGCAGTTAATGAGTTTGACAATGGAGCGGTTGTTTGATAGTGGGCAGAAGTTGGAAGGAAGGAGGGGGTCAAGGGAGATTTTATTTAGTGAGGGTTTGACGTGCATGGTCTTGAATGCGGCTGGAAAAATGGGGTCAGTGAATTGTTAATTGTCGATCTTCAGATGCTGCCTGCACAGGTTGAGGAGAGTATGTTCTTTAGGAGGAAGGGGGAGCATGAGTTTCCTGGGAATCCAGAAGCGCGGCTAATGGCTAGTAGCTTGAGCAATTCTGGATTTGAGATGGCAGAGAAGGAAGAGAGGAGAGGTCATGCAGGGGGGACGAGAGATGAGTCAGGAGAGGGAGGAGATATGAAGGGGGAACGCTGCTAGCTTATTACGAATGGTGTGGTTTCTTTCAATAGTTGTAAAAGTGGTCGCACAGGGCATCGCAGAGTATTTGGGAGAGGGCCAAGTGGGGAAGTAGCAGAGTGGGGATTTGAACTCTGCAATGATCTGGTGGGGTTCCCTGCTTGTTTTATGGGTGTTGGCACTTAAGTTTTCATAGGAGGATCTTTTGGCTTTCCTAATTTCTGCCCTATAGGCCTTGATCTGATTCTGCCTGGCATAAGTGGCTCTGTTCTGGGGGAGGGTTTGGCACACCATTTGTGCTCCAGGAAGTGGTTAAGAGTTTTGAAGGAAGATGTGAACCACTTAGGGCTAGGGCCTTGTCTGTATGTAGCATATCTGGTCCGTCTGAGGGTGAGAAGGAAGAGTGCATTGGAGAACTGTTAAATAGAGGGTAGTCCTCCTTGAGATAGAGGTATGGAAGAGAGAATGCAGTGAGTTAGCAAAGTCAGGGTTTTCATGACCTTGTTCCACAGGAGGATGGTTTGGTGCTGGTGAGGTGGAGGGGGGGCCGTCCTAAGTGAGAAAAAGAAGTCTGTGCGACAGTCCATATTAGTGGTCAGACAAGGAGTGTGGAGATTAGGTTGGTGGAGCTGAATATTACAACCAGGGTGTGTCCTGTTATATGAGTGGGGCTTCAGATTTGTTGGGTCATGCTCAGTGCTTCCCTGATGTCAATGAGTAGACAGGTCATAGGGTTGGTAAGGGTATCAAACCAAATGTTGAAATCCCCTAGCATGGTGAGGGAGGGGTGAGAGATCGGGATGGCCATTATTAAGTCACTAAGGGTGTCTGTGAAGTTTCTTTCGTAGCTCAGAGGTCTGCAAACAAGTGGGAAGCTGTGAGTGAAGGAGGGAGTGATTTGCATTTTAACTAACAAAGATGTCCATTCTGTGTTGCAGGGTTGTTTCTCGGAATGTAAGGCTGTGAGGTGTGGTTTGTGGAGGATGGCTAACCCCCTTGCTCTTTGGGTTTTGTTCTGCATGAGCAGGGAGTAGCCAGAGCGGGATGCTTTGTGCGCGATGGGTTGGAAGTTGGAGAACGAGGTTTCTATGATGAATAGGATGTCTGGGCTTTCAGAGGATTAAAGGTTGAATATGTTGTACCAGTTTTTGGCGACTGATCTGGCATTAACTTGACAGAGAGAGTGGGTAGGGTGGGTGGGTTGGTTGGGCCTCAGAGAGTAGGGAGGAGGAGGATCAGCGGAGGGAGAGAGTGCATGACGGGTAGGCTAACTCCTAGGTGGAATTCCAGTTAGGTGGGTCAGAGTCAGAGTGCAATGGGTGGGGGAAAGGGAAAGAGAGGGCAGAGAGGGGGGTATAGAGGGTAGGAGAGGGCGTGAGGGAAGGGGGACTGTTTCTCTGTAAGGGGTTGGACTGGATGCCAGTGGTGTTCAGATTGAGTGGGAAGATTGTTCGTGAAGGATGCTTACTTGGAGGGAGTCAGGAGTGGAGGGAGGGGGGACTATCCGTGGCGGGATGAAGAGTACCCTACAGTAGGTTACTGTGGCTGAGGGGATGGTGGAGTGGCTGGTGAAGTGGTGGGGCATGGTTGTCAGGAGGAGAGAAAGGTTAAGTTGATGCAGAGTGGTGGATGGAGCTGGGCGTTGGTGTACAGAGGGGAGTTGGGTGGGCTGAGAGGAGGCACAGCTGGGAGAGTTGGCAGGGGAGGTGAAGAGAGAATTAACTGGGTTGGGAGAGGGATGGAATGCCCTGATGGTATAGGAAGAGGTGCAGATTGACAGAAGTAATTTTGTCACAAGAAGCCTCTTCTGTCCTTTTCTGTAATTGTTTGTCGAACATAGTTGTATGTATAAATAACAGTCTCTCACCTAATACTGATCAAATGAAAGTGAGGGTTCTTGGGGTCAAGTATGCAGTGACATCTTTTGGCCTACACACATGTGAGCATGCCTCAAACTGAATTCTGTACTTAAAGGTTTGGGACTCAAATATGATTGTGAGCTCATATTCGAAGCCCACATCAATTAAGTGATTTCCTCTTGCTTCACGCAGCATGTGTTTTGCTAGCTGCAGAACTAATTCAGTCTCATCTGGACTATGTCAACTCTCTATTGGTTGGTGTGACATACTACAGTATATTGGTGAAAATGCCAGCCTATGGTGGTTTTGCCTTCAGTGTTTTGAAGGGTGTGAGGGTATTAGAGTCATATGTGTGAGTTTTGGTGGGGCTGCCGAGGGGGGTATTTGCCAGGCAGCATTAACTGTGGTTAGGGAAGGGTAGGGTGTGCGAATGAGGGGGCAGGGAAGGAGGGTGTATGAGGTAGAGAGAGGTTGTGCTGGGAAGGTTAGGGGCAATGACTGTGAGGGGTGTGTGGGATGATGAGACCTGATGAGTTGGAGGGTTGATAGAGGGGGAGCCCCACTCGAAGCTGGCTATGAGGGAAAAGAGTGGGAGAAAGGAGGGGAGGAGGGCAGGGATATTGGCTCTCTGTGTTCTGAAGGCTAGAGTCATGACTAGGGGCTTTAGGTCCTGTGTGTCTAGTAAGGCCAACTAGAGCGACAGAGATAGCACGGGTTCAAAGTGGGTGAAGGCAGGGACAAAGGCTGGGGATGATTTCAGAGAGGTGTGTGTCGGTGTGATGTAGGCAGTTGCGATGCTGTAATTATACTTGAATGCCACTAAAGTCTAAGACAATTACAATATGCAGATTGCAACTAGATCTAAAACATAAGCTACACTTAAATTGCAACTAGATTCGGATCATATGTTCCACTCAAATTGCAAATAGATTCAGAATATTATGTTATACTTAGAATTGAATCTAGATTCAAAACATTAGCTACTCACGATTGCAACTAGATTCAAAGCATGTCTTACATTCAGATTGCAACTAGATTCAAAGCATAAACTGTGCTCAGAATTGCAACTAGGTTAAAACACATTTGCTACAGGTAGTATTGTAGGCCAGTTCAGAGTATATTGGTTTACTCAAGAAGTACCTGGGGCGGTACAGAGGCCGTACTAAGTGGGTATCTAGGGTCCATGAGTGCACCATATGTTAAATGTCAACTCTTGTTTACTGTGCTAATTTAATAAGACATTTGCTGCTCAAATTAGAAATTCAAGGAATGGCACACCCTATTTGTCAACAAGCCACTGCATGCCTAAATCACCTAGATAATGTGAATCCAACAGAGCTGAATTAGAAAAACTATTAACTCTCTGCCTGAACTGGATAATAATTTTAAAACGCAATATTCAAATAGACTAAGGTATAGTTATTGGAGCAATGGGAACATTTTTTGATTTACAATTTATCCAAATTAAAATAAATCCAATTCGTCCTTATCAAGTTTTACACATTTGAAGAAATGATTACAATTCCTTGCATTATAGCACATCTACTTCATTTCTGTATGCGGGGTACAATTATGTTGGTGTCTTGGATATGCTGTAACATTTCACAAGTCACAAGGTCTAAATCTCGACCATACACTTGTATACCTTGGCAATACAGTATTTAAAGAAGATATGAGTTATTTCACAGTTTTACATATTCATGCAGTCACAAGTCTACTTTTACTGATTTTCAATGTAAAGTCAAAGCTCATATCCCCTGAATACTCTCTTGAATATAACAGACTTATTACATTATACACTCCACACTTGTAGTTGAACTCTGTACCTGAAAAAAAAAAATCTTCAAAAAGAAAAGTAGTAAACAATGAAATTCCATAGTCTTCCCTTCCCTCAAAAAAAAAAAAATCACACAGACCTTAAACCATCACATTCTGCATAAATGTATCTTTTGACATTTCCGAACATTACGTGAGTCAATTGTTATGCAAATGGAGCAATCAATTTGCTGTTCCAATTGTCACCTCTTGTAAACAATTTTTACTTGCATGACTCAGAAAATTCCAAAAGCAATTCTGATACAATTTACTCCGTATCAGGCGGAAAGACAGGTAATGAAACGATTGTGCAAGAATTGTAAAATGCCCCACAAATATAAAAGCAGATCCCAAAGAATTCTCATGTTCTAGAGAGATATCACTTCACTTTAAATTACATCCTGTAGATGCACTTGGAAACAAGAATGCAGTCTCTGCAACCATGTTTTACAAGACCATGTCCCAATGAAAAATGTGTGTACGTACATATACCAAATTGTGATAGTATACCATTTCAACAACTTCTAAATAATTCTAATAATAGCATATTCTTTCATCCATACAAATAGATACATATGGCCGATATGTCGTACACATGCTTATAAGATACAGCGCTGATGGAACAAAAAACAACTGTAAACTCACCAACTTCATGTATGGGCAAGCCGTTCTTGGTAGAAAAAACATTCACCACAGTAGGCATAATATACCAAACAGGTGCCACAAGGTCAGGCCACTATACTTCACATGTAAAAACAGACAAGTGGATAGTTTGAATGTAACAACAGTTGTGTTACTCAAAAACCAACTTTACAGGCAAACCTAAGGAATGCCCACTTAATATTCCTTAACTAAATTGTATATGAAATACATATACTGCCCACATCCTGCTCACCCTTATTGGATGTTTGCAGATTCATAACATCCAGGTCTCGGGAGCCAGAAGGCGATGCTGGCCACCTCCCAAGGCCCACTAATATGGCCAAGCGTGAAGTTCCCTGTCTGGCCGTGTGGCTCCTCTAGCCACGTTCAGGAGTACCTTCATCCTGCAATTATCACAGTGACAATGAGCCTTGCTGCTGAAACACTGAACGGTCCTGCCTTATTACCACTCAAGGTAAGCCAATATTGACTTTTGCTAACAGCCCATAGCAATGACCAGAAGTTACAAATTTATCAGAATTAGCTATTTAAAACTGCTAAAATGGATCAAGTGTGCCGTTTAAAAATCTGCTTTGCTTGCACCATCTGATAGCATTGCATCTGCTATGGAGGACTGCCTGACTCCTGCTAACCCTGATTGGATGTTTGCAGATTCACAACATCCAGGCCCCAGGAGCCGGGAGGCAACGCTATCCATCTGCCAAGGCCCACTCGTAAGGTCAAACGTGAAGTTCCCTGCCTGGCCGTGTCCGGCCATAGTGGGTCATTGGAGGGACACCCACGAAAGGTACAGTCTGTCACCTCCTTTAGATTTTGCAATTATGATTACTGAAGCCCTTATACTTCTGCCACATCACACAATCAGACCCACTTCATGCCTCCTGCCCTGTGTCTATTCTGCCACCAGGATGCTCTGCTGCCAGCTTCCTTCACTTGCACCCACAATGCAGTTCTCGACACCCAAAATCCTACTGGGCAGACATAGCCGCTGTTCTCTTTCTGTGCGGCCTCTGACCCTCACTTTAGGTGTGTGCTGCCCAGGAAACTGCTTCCATTGATGTGCTTCTATTTCAATGTCAAACCATGTTTCAATGTTGTACACAACAGTAGCCTGCCTATGACCAGTAACACCCCTATCTCCTGCACCTCCACACGCGCAAACACTACCTTACAGATTCAATACAAACAGAGCAATCTGCTACTTAACTCCTCCAACAAAAGTACAGCTAGACCATGCCTAGTTCCTCACAGACTTGCTTACCTCTCTGGATGCACACTCCCATACACTTGGACCTATACCTCCAACAAACATGCCAATCATATCCTCTATGACTCCTCACCCTGCCTGAGCCTCGCAACATTTTAGATACTAGCTGCATGCACTGCCACTGGCCAGATGATACATGCAGCTGCACCCTTTATGTAGAATTCCCTGAAGACCTCAAGTAGCTCCCGGGATCTATATTCATCATAATCCCCTGACCATGCTCCAGCAATATCACACCACACCACACAGCTGACCTGAGACTTCCACCAGCCAATACCTCACAGCAGCCACCTGCAAGCACCTACACAGCAGCTGTGACAGTGACGCACATGACAAACCCCATCTGCATCACTACAGCGCACTCTACCCTCACACTACCTTGCTCACTCTCACTTACACAACCCACCACAACTCTTAAAGCTGCCATGGTGAACACCAGATCCATTCCCGTTCACCCCCTAGACATTTCATTTTTTTTTCCATTTATTTGCATTTTTTATAGAGCGCTCACACAGCCTGCGGGCATCGAGGCACTGTTACAGGAATTCTTTGTTTTTAGTTGTGTAGTTGTTTGTTTTAGTTGCGTATTTATAACGCGCTTAAATACACAGAGGTTTCTAAGCGCAGACCCGGGGATCGAACCTGTGTTGCTTTGTGTCCTCTTGCTTCCAAGGCGAGCACGTTGCAGCTGAGCTATCCTCTGTTCTAATAGCTGGCCTCATACAAAACAATGACCTCGATCTGTTAGCTACAGATGAGATTGTGTTGTGAGACTGTAGTGAACCCGATGGAGGGAGGTTGATATGTGAGAAGGGTCTGAGCCCGGAAGAGGGGGAGCTAGGGGTGAAAAACCATCACCCAACGACATGTGAATAAGACAACTGAACTATTTTGAATATATCAGGCCCTCAGAAGCAAGAGATTTAAACACTGAAGGTCCCAATATCGCAAGGAGCTTTTTGTGGATGTGAGCCCGGAAGAGGGGGATCCCACAGTGAGAAATCATCACCCAGCAAGCATATGGAAAGGAACTCTTTGTTTGTTATTTTGGGTACATCAGGTCCTTGGAGGCAAGAGACTTTTTGTAGAAAAGAGACTTAACCACCGAAGGCCCTGATAGCTGAGAGCAGAACTGTTGTCTCATGCTGGGAAAGCTCAGGCATGTGCTGTGCTCTGGGAATCCCACCTTGTCCTGTGCTCAAAATGTGGGGAAGGTGAGACCCTGGCTACCACATCCTGACTTATCATTTGTTAGCATTTCTTTTCTTTCTTGTGAGCATTATCCCACACTCTTTTGTATTCAGTGTAAGGATTGACAATAGTTTTTCTTTTCTTAGTATTGTAAAGGCTCACTCCCCGATTTACACATGCAAGTTAATAAAAATGCAACAGCCCCCAGTGGGGAATGAGATTAGGAGAACAGGTTTCAAGATTTAGTAAGTTTATATAAAGTTGGCATCCAGAGAACTCTGCTGCCTCGAGAGCTCTCTGGCAAACATTGCAGTTACACAAAATTATAAATAGAAACAGCGTCATAGATGACACAACTAACATAGGGTGCTACAACAATGCAGGATTGTCTGGAAGGCGAAGACACATATATCTGTGTAGGCGCTGCTTCTTCTGGATTGGTTACCCAGATGGTGGGATGGTGAGCATCATGAGATCCAGCTGCATGTGTCCGGGAGGGGTGAGAGTTAGGTCACGGCGAGATAGAGTTGACACTAACTAAGCTGGCATGAGAAACTGCCATTCTACATATAATAAACAACATCCATTAGTATATATTTGAATAAATCTAGAAAACCTATAAATTGCATGCATGAGGTTACAACATCTTTCATTGGGACTTTCATGGGGTCCAAGGTGTAGAGGGCTTGTCCTTTGTGATAACCTAGGGGCGATTGGGCGGTTCTTAGTACATCAAGGCAAGCGTGGGGTGTAATGACATATGTTAGTTTTAGGGCACAATATACTATGACAGATGTCTGGGTTTATTGGGGGCACTATGAGGTGGGCTGCACAGCAGGGTCACACTTCTCAACTTAATACAATATATATATTCTGATACATTTTTGCTTTGAATGTACATTGTGTAGCACCAACCAGGTCATTTGTTTCTACACTCTAATGTGGTGAGCTACATGCTACCCCTTTTTAGTTTAGAAAACTTGATCCAGCTAAAGGCAGACGCCCCACCTGATCAACACAATGTCCACCAAACCTTTTGTATTTCTGTGAAGGGTTTTTTCCCTTAGTTTGGATGCTTGTTTGGTGAAGCAGTTTAAATACCCCGTTCTCCTACCTCTCTTAGTGTTAGTTGGTCACACTTCTGGTACATCAAGAGAATACCTTAGGCAGGCACAGGGTTACATTGCCAGTAATTTTCCAACACCAGGGGCAAGGGAGCAGGGGCAGGTTTGTGGTGATGGATGAGCTACAAGGCATGGTTCGAGCCGGTTCAGAAACAGGACAGTGATCACAGAGAATGAGTTAGATGATACATTATGTTATTTGTTTCAATTATGCCCGGCACATCCGTGAGAAAGGGAGTTGTGAAGCTTTCAGACAGGGAGAAAATGGTGGGGGCGCTGCAGAGGGGAGAGAAGCCTTTTCGTACTATCGAAGTGAGGCCTAGTCCAAAGATGGAGTCGAGTGAACACAAAATGGAAGCCAAGTGTATCCCAATATAATCCCACTAATGCTAATGTTAGCATACGGGCAATGGAGGCGTCCCCCGCTATTGCACGAGCATGTGTTCCATAAAGTGCAGAATGTGCGAAGGGGGACCAAACGACCCCTCATACCCACACATTCCCCCCTTTCGTTACATCTAAAGTAACAAACTAATCCTTCCGGTTATTATCGTTTCGATAGTACTCTGCTTCTTGCACTGCTTCATCCCATGCAGTTGTCCCTTTAATTGGCATCCATGCCCTGCAAACACTTGTAAGCTTTACCTTGCTTGGCGTAGTTATCAGGTGTGCAGGTCATATATATTCCCCCATCCCCATCCAGGTCCACCCACACCTCCCTGTACCATTGTAATTCACGTGGCTCTTTGATGGTCGTATGGTACCCCCGGAGCACCAGGCCAGGCCCCGCACCCCCGGTAGCAGGCATCATGCCCCTGGGTAAAAGCCCAGCGGCCCCTTTAGGGGCTCTTTGGACTCTGTCCTGGCACCTTTGGCGCCAGGCTCATGTTGGACATCAGTCTCATAAAGGAAAGTGTTTGGTGCACTTACCTGATGCAGACCATGCTGCATACTCACCTGATGCAGACCATGCTGCAAGAAGACCCAAGCCAAATGAGGCTTAGGAGGGACTATTTTACTGAAGGGACTATTTTGTTACTTGGGTGGGGCTGTGGAAGAATACTTACCTAGGACTTCTTCCAAGGCTATTTAAGCCACGCCCGGACAGCTACACGTGCTTCGCGTTGTTCTGCATCCCAGCAGCTGAACGCTCACCGTGTCTGCTCCTGCACCTGGACTCCAGCCACGCCCGCCTCGAACCGGGAACACCTGTAAGGAAAGAAGAGAAGAGAAAGGTGAAAACCAAGAACTTATTCAAACTTCTTACCTGCATCCGGAATCTTCACGGCAGCATTCTTGAAGAACGACTTCCATTTAAAATCATTGCGTTGCTCGCTGCAGCACCGCGCTTCACTCACCTGTCCTCGAGACATCTCCCGGCTCCATCGCGGCTGTCAGCACTGGTCGCCACATCTCTGCACCTAGGGGAAAGAAGAAGAGACAAAAGGTGAGCAGAGGGAACACAGGTGGAAAGCCGAATTCCCAGCCATAATACTTACCGGCTTTTCTTGGTGAACCATTCCACATTTCGGGTCGGAGTCGCTTCGTTGGCAGGTACCGCACCCCGGCCCCTATGGGGAAAGGACAAAAGACATTACTGGGGAATTATGAAGACATTTAGAGGGGTCGCCCTCTTCACTAACTCACCTGATTTTACCATCGGCAATTTAACCCCTCAACGCATCGCCTTCGCTCTTCACCTGAAATAAAGGACAGATCACAGGTTAGGAAGACAACATAAAAAGAGGCTCACACATGAACTTTTGAATCTTCATACGGCGTATCGCTCAGAAAAGTCAAGTGGATTTTGCCAGCGCCATTCTGAAAACCAGTGAAGTAACTGGACGAACGCGCGCCCCTGCACCAGAAGCAGGATGGAGAGTTCATCCTTCCAAACCATAAGGTGAGCTTAAACCGGGGGTTTTGGAGGAAGTCAGAGAAGAACGAAGGGGGAAAGGGGGGAGCAAGCACACTATTCTGCAGACAGTTAATCCCCTTTCTCATCTGCAGAAGGATATTCCTACGGGCCAGACAAGCAAGATTTGGGGGTCCTGTTCAATCGGTGGTCCGAGTTCTGCACATCATGCTTGAAGAGGCCACAGCAACCCAGACTAGACCAGCGCCTCCGTGGGAGCCAGGTGAGCGTTACAGGTATAAATTGTCCATCTTGTCCCCATGCTGATGATATACTGCTGTTAGGGGATTCTTGGGGGGGATTTGACTCTCCTGTTTGTATTTGAGAATCTTTAACATTTGTTACCATTGTCGGTTTGCCCATTGTTACCATCATCATTGCTGAACTAGGCATTGATTTTTCACAACATCGAATGCCAACCCGGCACACACAGAAAAATAGCAGAACAAAAACGATGAACGGGACACACATTTTCATTTTCACACTGAGCCAGGACGGTATCCAATTGAAGATGTCATCAAACCAGTAGCACGGCTCTATTCCTCCTTCCTTCCACATTCTCTCCCCCAAACTATGCATGGCCAAGATGACGTGGGAGAGGGTCCCATTGTCTACGTCTTCAGAAGATACGAATGTGCAGCAGGCACTCCCAATTTTTTGGCAAACACCACCGTCCATTGCTGTGAGGAGGTCCAGGACATACCGGTTCTGCATTGTCATTAAGCGCAAGGAGCGAAGTTCCACTTTTATAACATTTACCCTTCTTCAATGTCATTGGCCAGTTGGATCAGCTCCCAGCACACTATTTTCAGCCATTTGCCGTTTGTTCGCGCCTGAAGTCCTGGCAATAGGAGGGAGGCAAAAAATGATTCAGCCGAGTTGAAAAGCTTGTATTTATCTGGAATCTCAGCCAAGATGTCTGATGACGTGCTGGAGATATAGTTGGAGGACCGTCGTATGTGAGAAACCCTGTCTTGTAATTCGTTTTCAGACAGGATGTCGTATGTGGAAGGCTCTGTTGTTGTTGGCTGGGGTGCTGCCGATATGTCAGCCGAATTTTCCCCCCTTGGATATGGCTTTCTGGAATCACCATTAGCGCTGAATGCAGTGTGGGCAGGGCACATGTACCCCTCCATAATGGAGGGAGATGCAGGTATGCTTGCTTGCTACATACCCAATACGTATCCATGCTGCTGTGCCTTTTTTCATGTCTGGATAATGATCGTCCTGTTGCATTTTTTGTTTGTGCCCATCCACAGTGGAAACAAAGTTCATGTTTAATTTCTTTCTGTGTCTTGATGGGTTTCTCGAGGGCTGTAACCCATGTGAGCTTTGCGATGTGTTGGGACCAGACCGGAATGCATGTCTCTTTAACCCATTGAAAGTTCTCTTCAGTAAGTCCTCTCAACGCCTCTGCTTTGCACGTGATTGTCTCATCCTGCCATTTGTTTTCTGTGAACCGTGTCCCTCTGATAACAACAAAAAAAAATTCTTTGATGCAAATGACTCCTTGCGGCTTACTTGTGCAGGTTTTTTCATTCTGCAGCATTTGTATTGTAACTGTGTGTGACTGGAAGGTACCTCGAATCCTAAACAATACGAGATGAACTAAACACTGGGCATCCGACAAGGGCACTTCTTGAGGTATAAGGACTTTAGGTGTGCCGGAGGCATGAGGAATAAGGGAGCAGACATAACAGCTCTCATTCATTGCGTGTTTAGCTGTTGCACTCATGTCCGAGTACCATTAGTTTGATTGATCCAGGTGGCGGGGGTCTTCAATCTCATCTAATCCCAGGCCACGGTATGCGTCATAGCTTTTCCCTCCCGCCCCCCTTTTCCACCTCCACCTCCCCCCTTCACTATTATATATCATTTTCACTCTCCGGTAATTTATGGGAAAGACAGCTGCCCAAGTTGCATCACTAGCGGCTTGCCAAAACTGTGGTACTGGAGGGACTTGGGTACTTGGGGTAGCAGGGTTAAAGTGCATTACAGTGTCATGTGAGGTAGGTTCTGTGGTTGCATGTGCATTTGTGTATGCCAGGTCAGGCTCCACGAACCAGGAATAATCACCATCATATTTTTTAGTTTCATTTATCTTTGTCGAAACCCATAGCAGCAAGTGAAAAAACAGGGGTTTTGACAGTTCGAATTTTATATAACGTGGTGAGATTATCATTTCCAGAGCCATTATGCTTAAAAATTGTTTTGACTCCAGCCCATATGAGGCTTGCGCTTTCCCATATCAGGTTTACCCCACTCCCCCCCTCTTTCATATCCCCAATTATGAAAGTAAATGTCCAGTACAGGCCAACAAAAAATAACATCACGGAAAATACTATTGCTGCAAATGCTAATCCACATTCGTAATTATACCATTTATTTATTTTATTATCTACTCTTTCACTATCTATATTGAATCCTTGTTAGTGAGGGCCCTCCTCTCTGTCATATTTCCACCTGAAGGGGGCAATATAAAGGGGTTAAACTCATTTGCAAAACAATTTTTATACTTCTCTACATTTTATTTCCACACATTATCGCAGAATATCTTATTTTTCAGCTATTCATTTTTTCTTTCATTTTTATTAAACTTCATGAATGTTCTTTGAAAAGATAACCTTAGTTAGAACCAGTAGTAAGTGACAGAGGGATGGAGGAGAGAGAGAGAGAAAGAGAGAGAGAGTGAGAGAGAGAGAGAGAGAGAGACAGAGAGATAGAGAAGCATGCTGTAAACTTTTTAATGCACTTCTTTACACGTTATTTCATCACACACATTTCTTTGTTGCACACTTGATAGATCTCTTTACTTATTTTATTTCATGCTTTATACCTCTTTTTTAACCACTTGGAATTTCTTGGCTCTGTTGTTGCTCACTCTGAGGAGTTGTACTATTGTGTGCTCTTCTCACATCTGAGAGATCCACCCAATATTTCTACCCCTTAACCTTTACTGCAGTGGACGTGCATTATACAACTTCGTAAGGGCCATGGAATCGTGGGGAGTTCCATCTCCGTACGAAACTATGCACATACACATGTTCTCCGGGTATTAACTGTCCCATGGGACTGTTTTGTGCAGGTGTGGTTGCATCTGTTTCATTATTCCGTGTGAATGCAGGTGCTATTTGCCTTCTATACTCCGTACTGCACGTGTCAGCTGTGTAAGGTATTCCTTAAATTCCACCCCTAGCACTGTGGCAGCTCTGTGAGCATTGGATGCTCGTCTTACTGGTGACAATGGCGTATGTATGTACCGTCAAGTCACTATTTTGTGTGGGCTCAAATGATGGTCCTTACTTCGTTGTGTTCTGAGTTGAAACATTGCTAGGGGGAGGCAATACACTCAGTTCTTTTTAAGGGTGTTATACAACTTGGACGATTTGCTTTTCAGCAGGCCGTTGATTTTTTCTACCACCTGTTAGCCTGTGGGAGATAAATCGAACATAATTTGTGCTTAACACCTAACAAGGTTGTCACCTCCTTGAAGAGATCGTTCACAAAATGGGTGCCGTTATCTGATCTGATCACTTCACATATACCCCACAGCGAGAAATCCTCTCATACTAAAAACTTTGCTGCGCACTTTGCATCTTGGTGCGGACATGGCCCAGCTTCCACCCACTGTGAGAAGGGACAAACTGATACAATGGGATATCCTGCCCCATTACACCTTTCTCCCATGTCTGCATAGTGTATGTGGAGCTCTCTAAAAGGCCCCACAGGATGTGGTAGTGTTCCTCGTAGAGTTCTGAGAGTCATTCCTGAATTATATGTCTGACATGTAGTGCATTCAATTGTTAATTTGGATAGATGTTCTTGCAAATTGGGGACGAACCATTCTTCCTGTATCTCTGCTGCAATGTTTTGTTTTGTTACATGTGTTGGGAAGTGGAGCGGTTGAAATGCTATCCTTAACAACTCTACTGGCATCACTACCTTCCCTGTCAGTTCTTGCCGCCATATTAAATCTGTTGGTGATTGTTTACATCCTCGTTTTTCCCATAATTCCTGTTCTTCTAATGGTGCACATTTTTGCAATTCTATAATTTGTAGAATGGGTGTGCAGTTGTATTCTTCCTCCTGTACTTCTGAACTTGTTTTTACAATGAACTCTAGTGGTTGGGGGACTTTGAAGTATGCTGCTTATTCTGCGGCAGCATCCGCTGCCGCGTTCCTGAGCGAGATCGCGTCTGTGTTATTGGTGTGTGCTTGGCACTTTAGCAATGCAACCACTGACGGATCTGCTAGTGCTTCAATCTGGTTATTTAATAATGCTGCATGCTGTAATGGTGACCCATCTGCCCTCCTGAACCGTCTTCGTCACCATTGTAACAACCCTGAATGCACTGTCATTGTCACATATGCCAAGTCAGAATATAATGTCTCTGCACATCCTTTTGCTGTATGTAGCACTTCAATTAGTGCAATTAAATCTGCTGCTTGTGCTGAGTAGTGTGATGGGAGGCGTTTCTGCACTATAACTTTGTACTCATCCCCTTCTATTCTCACCACTGCTGCTCCGACGTGTTTTTCTTCAGTCTCAATGTCAATCGATGCTGACCCATCCGCAAAGTAAATTTCCCCTTCCCCCAGTGCATTTTCTCTCGCTTTTGGGATGTTATCTCCCTGCCCCTCGTACGTGGCACAATCGTGTTCTTGCATATCTTCTACAGTACAGGGCTCAGTAATGAAGGTTGCAGGGTTTACACTTTTATATCTAACCACATGGACATTTGGGCTGGATATTATTATTTCGTAAGTTGTTGCTCCCTGGGTTGTGAATGTTGGCCTTTGTTTTTTCTAGGATGGCAAACAAGGAATGCTCTGCATACAACGTTACTGAGCATCCCATTTTAATTGTGCCAATTTTTTTTGTATTCGTGAAGGCGCTGCTGCGAGAGCTTGTTCAGACGCAAAGTGGCCCTGCGTCTTATGTGCCACTGTAGTAGGCCAATGACTTGTGGGCGAGGCATGTTTTCTGTGTTACTGTCATCAGTATTCCATTGCAATGTGAAAAAAGGTAGAACTCCCGGTCATAATCGGGGTTCGCTAAAACTGGAGCGTGTTTGATAAAATCTTTCAATTTGAAGTATTGTGTCATCATTTCTTGAGTCCATTTTATTGGGGCACTACTCTTGTGTGCTTCTTTTAATGCTTGCAGTAATGGACGCGTATATGCTGCATAGTCTAAAATCCATGCACCACAATAGTTACATATGCCGATAAACTTCTGCATGTCCTTAACTGTTTCTGGCATCATTACTGCTGCTCTGTCAGGTATTATTCTTTTCCAATCTTTTGAAATTAACTGTCCCAGGTACAATACTTCTGCTAGGCAGTATTGGAGCTTGCCCTTGTCTACACTGTACGCCATTATAGCTAGTACGTTTAGCAATGTAATGGAGTCTGCCCTGCACTGCTCCTCACTCTTACTGCAGATGAGGAGATCATCCACATATTGAATTATCGTGCTCTCTACATCCACATTACCAAGCTCTTTGTGCAAAATTCTATTGAAAATGCTGGGGCTCTCACAGTACCCGTGTGGCAATCTGCAATGATCATATCTGTTTCCCCCCAGTGTGGATGCTATGAGATACTGGCAACAACTGTGAAAGAGGTTGCCTCCTTTACTACACAAAATGGATGTTGGGTTAGGTACTAGAGGGAATTCCTTCTGTATGATGTCATTAAGTGGGCGTAGATCCTGTATCATCCTCCAAGCCCCACCCCTCATTTTTTTAATCAGGAAAATCACTGTGTTACATGGTGAATGTGATGGCACTATTATACCTTGTTGTAATAATATATTTATAGTCTCTATACAAAAATGTTTTCGCGCCTTGAAACACGTTTGTATAGGCGCGTTACAAATGCCATATCATATTATATCATTTTATTCCCTCCTCTGCTTCTCTTGACAATTGGTATTGTTTTACTCTAGGTGGGATTGGGCCTGGTTTCAATTTTATTATTATGGGAGTGACCTTTTGCAATAGCCCTACTTCATGTGGGCCAGTAGTCTATAATTCTGACAGTACCTTTTGCATATCTTCATCAAATATAGTGGGTGGTGCACTAACACTAGCCATGAGAGGGTTATGTATTTCTCTATGCTGGATCATTATGTCACACAGCACACTTATTTCCATTATAATTTCCCCATCTGTATCATTGTCAGTGAACAATTCCTCATCAGTCAAGTCATGTAACGCTATGTTTGGGTCTATACACAGCACTGTTCTCCATTCACATCCATGCCTGTCCAGTCCTATCACTGTAATATGTTTACTTGAAACTTGCACTGCTTCCAAATCAATGGACATAATTGTCCCAGGCACAACATCAGAGTATACAATGGGGCGGAACACAAAGTCAGATGGCACTCTCCATTCTTTCTGTGTTATCTCTGGTACTGCTTTGGCAAATACCCGGATCCCATAAATTAACATATCAATATCAATGGGTACCCCTCGTACTGCAATTTCATTGGTCATAGTGCTGATCATTAACATGGCTCTCAATGGACATACCCCCGTTCTGTAAAGGAAATTGTTATATTCAATTTGCTCAAGAGGTCCCTTCCCAACAAATTTATTGGAGAGTCTTCATGGTACAGTAGGGGTGCTTGCACCGTCTTCCCTCCCACCATTATGTCTAAGTCTTTTGTGTAAGGACCTTTTAAAATAGCCCCAGAGAACCCCTGTGTTTCCACATTTTTTCCCGAGAGCAGGAACTGGCCATCCATGAGGCATGATTTTTCAGCTCCCGAGTCCACCATAAAGATGAACTATTTGTTGCCTATCTCCGCCCCCACCTAGTGGTTCCTTTTCTGCACGTAGGGTAGTTGATAGGACTGGACATGCAAGTGTTTTCTGTGGGCTGTCCTAATCCGCATATGTTTTGTTCCTGGGACAGAAAAGACATTATCCCCCACCACAGCTACGCTGCTGAAAGGTGCAGGTGTGCTGTTTGCGGTTGTTGCAAAAATGTTAGTGTTTGCGTTTCCCATTGTGTTCTGGTGTGCTACCTGCTTTTGCATCCCTTGCTGTTGGGGTTGCTGTCTAAATGGCATTTGCTGTACCCTCTGCTGTTGTTCATTATAACATTGTTCGTTCTGCCCACTCCCACCCATTGGTAACCCGTAAGGACTGCCTGGGTTTGGGTGACCACACTGTTGTTCGTTCCCTATGGGGGGCTGCCCTTGGTAATAACCCATTGGTCACATTCTACATTCTCTAGAAAAATTTCCCCACCTCCCACAATTCCAACATGATCCCTGTGATCCTCCCCTCATCCCAACCCCACCTCCTGTAACTAATTCACATTCTTGAAACAACGCTGCAATGCCTCCGAGCTGCCAGGCGCTTTGCAAATATAAAAATAAATAAATAAATCCCTTGTCCTCCAAATTCTCTATTTCCCAATATCCCCAAATCCTCCTCTCTGCCCCCGGTACCCACCTTGTCCTCTTGCGGGTCTGCCCTTCCATTGGGGCCCTTTGTACTGCTCCTCTCCTGCCCATTGCTCTTGTCTGTTTGCAGACCAAGTTGCTGCCCTCCTTGCTGGTGTGTTTCCTGACCCCTCCTCTCCTTCCCCCTGCCTGTCAGTGGGTAGTGCCGAATTCATTGCCGTGACCTTCACTAATTTATTTTGAACCAATTTAGCTTTGTCTGCCAACCTTCTCTGTGCTATCTCTTTTTTCTTTCTTTGATCCTCCTACAATGGTGTACAGATATGCTCTGAATCTCCGGCCAGCCTTTAGCTTCTATCCCAGCTATTTTATCCAAGCCCTTCTGCATCTCCTTCCGGAGCCCTTTTTTAATTATGAAGTAAAACACGGCGGTGGATGGGTCTCATGCCGCGCCTGTTTCTGATCTCCACAGGTCCTGCACCCGGAGAATGAATTGCGTAGGCTCTTCCTCATCTCCCATAGTGCACTGCATCACTAAATGTAAGTCTAGGGTATCTGGGAAGGTTCTCCGCAATGCATTCCATACTTGTGCTCTTATATTGTTAAATGATGACCCGTCATGGTGGTCGCTATTCATTGTTACTCCCGGGAAACCGGCCTTCACCCACACTCCGTCTGCTTGATCACCGACGGCAGACACGAGTAACGGCCAAGGGTACCCCTGCTGTGTTCTTTTCAAATGCATGTGTCCTCTTCCCCGCCCCACCCAAAAGTGGAGAGAGGAGTTTCAACAGGTTGTTTTTGTCATCTGTGCCCAGGGTATGTAGTGTGGTCACCCTGCTCCTTTATGTACCAAAGGCATCTGTAATTTGGCCTTACTTCCTTTTTTACTTACCGTTCCCTTCTTTGTTTTACTTACCAACATGTTTCCTACTCTTTGCCTCAACCTCCCTTGCCACCTGGGGAGCCCTCCCCCATCCTCTGGATCCATTGCTAATGGGAGATGGAATCCTGTCGCTGCCACCCCATCTTCGTATTCATCTAAATCACTCCATACTTCGTCTAACCTCTTCTTCCTCTCTTTCTCCCTGTCGATCTCCTTCTTGGTCGCCTGCTTGTATTATTTTTATTGGTTTGTTATTTAAATGGAAGAAAATTCTCTTGATTGCCACTCGTTTTCCTGACCCTTTGACATATTGCCCTGCGGCAGTGGCAATGGTGAAGACCCCCCTGCTATACTTGGTGGAGGTGTCAAATCACTCGCTACACTTCTCCTCCCCCTGGCAACATTCGTCCCCTATCCCACAGGGATCTTCACTGTGTTATTTGCATTTGGTCATGAGCAAGCTGTCTATCTAAATCTCCAGTTACCCGAGCTAGATCCACTACAAGGCGCACTAGTTGGTCCAAACAGTCATCTTGTTTCCTATGGTGGCTGGGCTGTGGCAACTGCGACTTTCGGGGTACTCGGTGCCGGCACATACCTGGGCTCACTGTATCCCACTGTTGACCTTGTCATTAACAGGTAAAGTTTATTGAGGTCATGTTCTCCTGTTTTTACTGTACACTCATCCCCCGTTACTCCCTCTCCCTCCGTTGGGGCAGCTTGCCCTTCTGAGGGCCTCTCCTTATTTGCCTCACTGCTTGGGGCTGCTTCCTCAAACATTTGCCACAAATCTAGTACTTTGTCGGGGGGGATTCTGCCGGGGTCGGCCGGGCCGTCCGCAGACCTCCGGGCAGGGAGGCCCCAACTCCTCCCGTGTATATCTCGGATCGAGACAGAGTATGCGGCACACACAAGGAGCAAGGCAACTTCTGTCGTTTATTATGCAAACGGCAGGGATGGGTCAAGGAGCGTACGCGTTCGTCCTGACACACACACAATAGTGGGGCTCGCAGGCCCTTTTTACTACATTATGACGCGCTACTTGCGTCATTCCAAAAAGTTACCAAAAGAACCTATCGCCACTCTTGATTGGTTGCTCGAGTGGTGGGGTTAGTATAGTACGCCTATAGAGAATGATATTAGTGGTTAAGGTGTAGTCAGGTGGTATATCTGGGTTGTCCCTACAATTAGATACATAAGAATTGTTACATGAAGACCCCTGAGGATTGGCTAACGTTACTGACGTCTGAGATAAGAACCTCATGTTCTGATTGGTGCATCCGTGAGCTCCCCAGCCTGGGACCACCGTTGTTCCCAGCACACGGTGCACCTGTGGTTGCAACAGTGTTTCAATATGGGTACGTGCAGGCAATGTGAGGATTTATTCATAGGTGGGAGACTGACCGTTCCCACCGTAGCAGGTGTCCATTGAGCCTTTCAAGTGTGTCGGCCTGCGTCTCGTAGCGAGGTACCCAGACGCCTTTTCTCTCCTGGGTTTTGGCATCTCGTCAGGTTCGGCTTGGTCACGTGGGGAGGGACCGTGTTTGAGGCATAATTCTGCACAATTAATATTGTTTTTCCACTGTATGTCTGGTTTAATTTGCAGATATGATTTTAACATTGGTACGTGGAGTGCGAGGTTGCAACATCGTGCCTTTGAAGATTTGTTTCTTGACTGTGGGTTTGCAACATTACGACCTTGGCTGGTTGCTCCACTGGGTTCTTTCTGCAGGCTCAGCAACCTGACTTTTGCTTTGTTAATGTCCACGGGAACTCTTGCTTGAGGCCTACTTGGGCCTGGTGCACGAGTAATCCATTTAGTGCATGGATGCTTTAGGTTATAGTGGCATACAGTTTCATGGCCAGTATCGTGTTTCCATTATATCTCTCATGATGGTAACGGGTTTCAAGAGAAGCGTGAGCAAGCGTTATAAATGAGCTCATGGTGCGTCTTGCGTTTCTGCATTCTGAAAGCCTATGTAAAAATAATAAAGATGCACGTCCGTGAATAAGCCTGTCGCCTACGTCAGAGCACTGAGTATGTTCTTCGTGTAGATTGGTGTGGAAATGTTCAGTGTGTATAATAGTTCAGCGGTGCTTCCCGTTATCTAGGTCGTCATGGCATCTCTAACGATGTGTAGATTTCAGTCTAGTTGGTCCGTGCCGCAGGTGTCGGCATGGCCAGTGCGGGCTGTTGGGCAGGCAGATGGACACATCCGTATGTTTCTGTACCAGGGTATTTGGTCATCTGGTAAATGGGCAAACTCTTCTCGTGGCGGGTGTCTGGGCCGCGACCCTCTAGGCCAAGCGCGAGAGGTGAAGGACGGGAGTCTGGTTTTCCATTCTCCCACTTCAGTCCCCCCTCTGGTCGACTTGTCGACCACAAACATATCCTTCTCGTTATCTCCTCTTACTCTCCATATCTTGGTTATCCCTCCGAGATGTCCATAATGGTTTACGTGATCTTCAAATGACCAATACATGTATTCGCATGTTCCTCCAGGAGTACAGTACACCCATCTTCCTATGTAGCTCCTAGGGTTCCTTGGGTTCTCGATCTTCACTGATGGTGGGTCTAGATGATTGGCGATGATTTGGGTGCGCAACTTCTCCCTTTCGTGTATTATCACACCTGTGTGCTGGCCGTCATCCGCTGGCATCAAGGGGTGCATTCCCACCATTTCCAGCAACTCATCAGTTGAGCGCGCCTTCCGGGCTTTCCAAAATCTAATTATTATCAGTGCAGCTCCAGCCAAAATAGCACATCCCACTATTATTTTCAGTCCATCTGACAGCCAAGATGGCATCCATGACCATAATAGTGAAAACCAGCTTTTATCCTTGTTTACGCCGTTACTTTCGTCCATCATTTTGGAGTGCATCTGGGCCAATTGTGAAACTGCTTCTGTTAGTGTACCATTGTCGGCATCGTTGGCAGGTATGAACGTGCAGCATGATTGTCCTATCTTTGCACAAACTCCTCCTTCCATTGCTGTGAGAAGGTCCAATACATATCTGTTCTGTAGTGCTACCATCCTTACAGCTCGCAGCTCCTCTTTAATTGCGTTAAACCCATTTACTGTCGAATTTATGGTCATCATTAGTTCCCATCTGGTTATTTGCAGCCATTTTGCGTTTGCGTATGCCTGCAGTCCCGGATGTATTATTGAGGAGAAGAACATTGCTGCTCTGCTGAATAGTCTGTGTTCTGGCGGTATTGATGTTAGTTCCGTTTCCGACCTTCCCCACAGATAATTTCCTGTTAATGGCTCTCCTTGTCTTTTTCTCCTGTTTAGGACAGTATCATTGCTGTTGGTCCTGTTTTCTTGCTCCTTCTGGAGTGGTGCAGATCTCTTTCTTCTCCTGTCTCCTTCATCCATTTTCGGAAATTTCGCCACATCGACATGCTTCTTAGGTACCACTAGTGATGGTACATTGACGTGTACCATTGTGCACACACCACTCCACAGGGGAGGCAGTGTATGATATGCCTTTTCTCCGCAGGCCCAATAATGGTCCATTATTACTGCTGTTCCCGCTCCCCCCTCAGGTAACTCCATCACACTTGCACAATTGGTGTTATATCCCACGTCCACCTCTCCTTTATGCTGGTAACATACTTTGGGCGCAGTCAATGGTAATATAGTTATCGGGTCTTCATCTTCTTCTACCCACGTGAGCATTGGTACATACTTGATCCATGTCGTCCAACATCGATGATTGTGTGTCTCGATGGTTGAGATAGTTTCTTTTGTTACCATGTTGCTGCCAACCACTCCTATCTCCCAGCTGGTACCCAGGAACACCTTTCCTGTTATCGTCAGTAATGGCCTCTCCCAGCATCCTTGTTTACCCGGAACTTCCGTGGCGTACCAATCACATGGTAGATACTGCAGTGTTACCTTCTTTGTTTCTCCTTTTTCAGGGCCACTTGTTATGTATCTGAATGCTTCAGCATGTAAACTGGTCTTGTGATAACTCAGATAGGTCTTGAGGAAGTTGTTTTCATATGGGTATGAGTCTCGTGTTTTCCATGTCATGTGCACTACTGTTCCTTGGAATCTTCCTTTCGTTTGGAACAGGGCCAAATATATTATGCACTGTGCTGTTTTTTCATCTATTTCTGTGGCAACAAATGTTCGTGAAGCGCTCATGGCGTATGGTATTAATGAGCAAACGTAACAGCTATCCTCAGTTGTCTGCTTACCAATGCGGGTCATGTGCTGGTACCATATGTTGTTTGTGACGTGTGCTGAATCTTGTACATAATTATCAATACCTTTATTGTCTGAGTATGTGCTGCGTTTAACTTTATTTCGCTTTTGTTCATTGTTACTGTTACCACCTGACGTAACACCTGTTGCAGCAGGGAGGTGGGGTACATTAGGTTTGGGTGCAGCAAAAAAACTCATAGCATAGCTGTACTGCCATACAGAGGCAGCCAAAACTCCGGTGATCATAAAAATCCCTATTATTTTTATTACATATGCTAACCTCACCGACATTTTTGCTCTTACCTTGCTGCAGTCCTGGCAGCGTATTCTTGCGACGTTAAAGTTGCCCGCCTAAAAATTCTCAAAAAGTGCTTGTTATTAAATGTTAGTTTTGTTTCATTAAGCTCTCCCTATCAAATAGTCATTCAGTGCCCAGGTGAAGAGTTGCTCCCACGCTACTCTAAGTGATCGGTCTCTCAAGACCGGCAAGTATGGGCGGAGGTGGGGCATGTAATTTTCTATGGCCAGGAGGAAGGCCGTGTAGTATACACGTACCCTTTTCTTTTTTAAGTATGTTGGCCTTTTTATTTCGTATACAAATTGGTGTGACAATTCTTCTGGGTAACTATCGTCTGGCAGCACCATCTACGCCTGCACACTGAATTTGTTAGATAACTTTTCTTAACAATACAATATTACGCAGCTCCTGTATGTGCGAGAGAAAAAGAGAACATTCACGTGTTTACATGTGTATTGGTGCAAGCGAAGTCCTTAGTTTTTATTACAATTGTATTTAGTAGTCAATGGGGGGGGGTTTGCTCAGATGGTGGGAGCAGTTTTACTCTTTGAACGTGTGACCATGGGGTGGGCAGTGTGGGGATCACCCCCTTCTTCGTCCGTTATTCTCTCCGAGGGGACAATTGGGTCGTTGTCTGTGGTTGTGTTTTCTTCCGCTGCCGGGGATGTTGTTGGCGTTTTTCCAATGGACCTGTCGTTGGCGCTGGGGCGGGTCTGCAGTTTGTAGATTTTTACATCATGCAGGTGGTTCCACGCACGCTTATCCTTTAGTTTTACTGCTCTTGTTGATACGTCCTCTACTAAATGGGGGCCAGTGAACCTCTGCTGGTTCCACCTTCTATTAAAATTTCGAAGTAGTACGTGGTCACCTTTGGCAAGTTGGCACAAGTTCTCCTTTCCCAATTCTGTATTTTCGTCTATTTCTTGGTTGCTGGTGGACCCGCCCCGTGTGCGCTCGAGCTGTTGAGACACAAACACAACGCTAGTAATCAAAGAAGACACATATTGATACATTTCATCACCTAACACATTCGCAGAACTTTCTTGGTCGGTGAATGCCCTTGACGTTGGTGTTAGGGGAAGGCGCATTTGGCGTCCAGTAACCACCTCGTGTGGGGTGAGGTGGTGGTCGGACCCTGGCCTGTTTCTAAGTTCGAACAGTGCTAACGGAAGGCAATACAACCAACTTTTCTTTGTTGTTTGCTGTATTTTAGCAATTGCCTCCTTCAATAGGCCATTCAGGCGTTCACATACACCATTGGCCTGTGGGTGGTACGCACATGCAAATTTGTGTTTAATGTTCAGTAGGGATGTGATATGCTGGAACATTTCATTTGCGAAATGGGGTCCGTTGTCTGATCTTAACACCTCGCACACTCCCCACCTGGGGAATACCTCCCTTACTATAAATTTGGCTGCTCTAAACGCATCAGGGTGTGAACAGGGCCCTGCTTCGATCCACCTAGAAAATGGGCATACTACTACTATCATGTATCTATTGCCTTGACAAATGTTGATCATATCAACATAGTCAATGTGGAGGTGCCGAAAAGGTCCTTCTGGTCGGGGTATGGTACCTCTTATCACCTTTAAAGTATGACCGGCCGTGAACTGTTGACATGTAAGGCAATTGCTGATAAAATTTGACACATGGGATGTTAACTCGGGACAAAACCAATCTTCTCTAATTCGTGCTGCTATTATTTCTTTACCTGTATGGGCAGGGTGATGTAATTGGTTCAAGGCGGTATTTAACAATGCCAATGGTATTACAACTTTCCCAGTGCCACCCTGGCGCCATAGTGCGTCGGTTGGTGACATTGTGCATCCTCTTTTCACCCATACTTCTTTTTCGGCCATTGGTGCAGCCGCTTGTAACTCCATAATCTGGGTGGCTGGGAGATGGGTGTACCCTTCTTTTATTAACATCTCCCTCGCTATTCCCCTCCCTCTCCCTCTCTGTGAGTCTGTGGGGTTCCATATCTCACCAAAATATGCAGCATATTTTGCATGTGCGTCTGCTGCTGCATTTCCTTTTGATATATAGTCTTCTCCATTGGTGTGTGCTGTGCATTTTACTAGGGCTAGTTCTTGGGGATCGTTTATTACTTCAATTAGTTCAGCCAACAAGAGGGCATGTTGTACTGGAGTGCCGTCAGCTCTCCTAAACCCTCTTCTTCTCCACTTTGATAGCCCTGAGTGGACAGTGGATGTAACATATGCACTGTCGGAATATATAGTAACTTTTTTATCAAAACTTTCCTTTAGTGCCAATATGAGTGCAACCAGTTCCGCCGCTTGAGCAGAGTAATGCTGTGGTAATTGTACACACTTAATAGCCACACACACTGGCGCTTCCATCATTTGTACTACTGCTGCCCCAGTCCTCCTTATCCCGTCTCCTTGATCAATAGTTGATGACCCATCAATAAAC
Source organism: Ambystoma mexicanum (assembly GCF_040938575.1). Taxonomy (NCBI): domain Eukaryota; kingdom Metazoa; phylum Chordata; class Amphibia; order Caudata; family Ambystomatidae; genus Ambystoma; species Ambystoma mexicanum. The sequence goes on along the minus strand of NC_090926.1, from coordinate 830,178,233 downwards.
AAAAGCTCACCTCCCTCTAGTGCGTTTTCTTCAACTTTCCTAGTACATGAGTACATCTCAGTTACTTGGGTGCAGTCGTGGGCGTAATCTCCCTCTTCAATTACTTCTGCTAGGAACCTTGCAGGGTTAACCGTGCTACATCTAACAATTGCCAGTTCAGCTTTGGACAAAATAATCTCATAACCTGTTGCCCTCTGTGTCGTCAGTGTGGACTTAGGTTTATTCAATATCGCAAATAGTGCATGTTCTACAAATAGTGTAGTTGGACACCCCATAGTTATTGATGATGCTTTTTCTACTGCAAATGCAGCTGCAGCAAGACCTTGTTCGCAAGAGAATTGTCCTAACATTATTGGATCTAAGTGACCGCTGTAAAATGCTACTGGTTTATAGCCCATGCTAGTCTTTTGGGCCAATACTGCTTTCATTACTGCTGAGTCGCAATGTGAAAATATAAAAAATCGTCGCTCATAGTCTGGGGATGCTAGTACTGGAGCAGTTGATATTGCTTCTTTTAATTCATCAAATGCCTCCTTCATTTCCATAGTCCATCCCAACTTTTTCTCCCCTTTATTTGCTTCCTTCAAACCCTCAAGCAGGGGTCCTATGTAAGAGCTGTAATCAAATACCCATGCTCTACAGTAGTTGCACAGTCCCAGAAATTGCTGCAGTTCTCTTACAGTCTGTGGCACGGGAGTGCCTGATATTGCCTGTGCTCTTTGTGGTGCAATCCTTCTTCCATATTGTGATATCAGTTGGCCAATGTAAAGTACCTGTTCCTGACAGTATTGTATCTTTTCCATGTCTACCTTGTACCCCTTTTCAGCCAATATCGTCAACATTTTTAATGAGTCCTCTCTACATTTATCTTCATTTGTACTGCAAATTATTATGTCATCCACATACTGTAACACTGTGCTTTCCAACTCAACGTTACCCAAATCCATCTGTATTACCCTATTGAAAATTGAAGGTGATTCACAATATCCCTGTGGTAATCTGGTATGTTTCCACTTCCTATTTCGGTAAGTGAAGCTTGTCAAGTCTTGTGAGTCTGGGTGTAATGGTATTGAGAAAAAAGCATTTTTAAGGTCAATCACTGTAAACCGTGATGCTTCTGCTGGAATGCCACACAAAATTGTGGCCGGGTTTGCTGTTACTGGATACTCTGCTTCTACTATGTTGTTCAACGGTCTGAGGTCCTGTATGAACCGCCAAGACCCTCCTTTAGCCTTGCGCACCGGGTACACAGCTGTGTTGCATGGGGATTCTGAGGGGACCAATATGCCATTGTTTATAAGGGCTGTTATGGTTTCGTATATGCCCTCATCTGCCTCTCTTGACAATGGGTATTGTTTCACTCTTGGTAGTATGGCACCCTTTTTTAATTTTATCTTTACACCCCCTATGCTTTTAATGCATCCTACATCATAAGGGCTAATAGTCCATAATGATTTTGGCACCTTTGACATATCTTCTTTAAAAAATGGGACTGGTGTGCCAGCGGGTGCCTCAAGTGCCATTACAATTTTCTGTGCCACTTGTTTGTGAGCCACTGTTAGCCACATTTCTACACTCATCATGAACACCATTTCATTTTCCTCCTTTTCTTCTGAAAACAACTCTTCATCTGACACCTGGGTCAGCCTACATCCTTCTGCTAGTGCTATCACCGCCCTCCATGCTCTCCCTTCTTTATCTTGGGCGTGCACAGCAACATAATCAGCTGTTGCAATAATGCTCTCAATGTCCACTGCAATGACCTTCCCTTCCAGTTCATTAGCTGGTGTTTCTGGTCGGAATAGATAGGCTGCTGGTCTCCTCCATATTTTCCCTCCTATCCCTGGCATCCATGCAAATGCCATGTCTGTTCCGTACTGGAATAGCTCGCCGTCTACCGGCTCCGCCCTGATCGCTATCTGTCCACAGTATGCTTGCAAAATCTGTCGTGCTGCAAGCATGTTAATCCCTGGAGTAGAGCAAATTATGCCATCCTCTGTAAAGGAGATCGTCATATTTAATCTGTTCATTATGTCCCTCCCCAGTATGTTTACTGGTGAGGCACTATAATACAAAAGTGGTACTGACAGATCGTAATCTCCAATAGATAGCGGAACGTTATCAGTAAATGGAACCAACCCTTTAGCCCCAGAAAACCCTTGTGTGTTCATGGCTTCGCCTGACATCTTAAACTTACCTTCCCTTATGCAAGACCGGGTCGCCCCGGTGTCAACAAGGAATGATAATTTTTTGTCACCTATCGTTACCTCTATGCGTGGCTCCTCCGCACTATTAGGTGTTACTGACAGGATGGGACACACCAAGGCCGTCTGTGGGCTGTCCTATTGGGGGTACAATGACTGGCCATTCCCTGTGTAAGGGTTGTGCCCCAACACCGTCACCCCACCCAATTGCGTTCGTTCAGGTTGTGGTGGTGGTTGTATTAACGCTGCACCAGTTACTTGTGGCAGGTATTGTTTTATTTGTTGTTGTGGTAGGGAATAGTGTTGGTCACTCCCTTGTGGTGACATCTGCTGTGGTTGTATGCCCTGCTGTTCTTGTGATGTCCTATGTTGTGCTTGTTCGTTCCATGCTGGTGTTCCTGGCCTGACCCTGCATGTACGTGACATGTGTCCTAATAGTCCGCAGCTCCAACACACGGGTGGTTCCCTGTTTTGCCATGGGAAGTTCCCTGTGTTGTCCTGGTATACTGGTTGCCCTGTCTGGTAATTATTTCTGAGTCCCCCAGCCTGTTGTTGGGTATTATATCCGTATCCTCTTCCCCTCATAAACCCTCCTCTCCCTCTATTATAATTATAATACCCAGCTCCTTGCATTGGGTACCCTCCTCCCATGTTCTGTGCGTGTGATTGCAGAGGCAGCACTTGCTCTATTACCTCTTGTGGAGGCGCTATTTGAGCTGGATTTTGTGCAGCCACTACTTGCGTTGGGCTTTGGGCCATTGGTGTTGGCGCAGTTATTAGTGCCCCTTCCATGGTATATTTAGTAAGTTTTTTCTGTACTAATTTGGCCTCTTCTGTTTTCCTGTCCTCTTCCTTTTGTTTCATTTTTCCTTGCCATGTTCTACAGTGATGTACTATAGTCAGTTGTATTTCCGGCCATGGTTTTGCTTCCATCCCCACTACTTTCTTTAATTGTCTCTGAACTCCTTCTGGGAGCCCTTGTACTAGTATATGATAAAATATGGCTGGTGTTTTGTCCCATTGTTCTCTAGTTTCCATGCGCCACTTCTCTTGAATATCCTGGATATAATCAACAGGATCCTCGTTCTCACCCATCTTACGGGAAGTAATGGCTCCTATGTCTGATGTGTCTGGGTACTGCACTCTTAGTGCCTGCCATAGCGCATGTCTGCAGTTTGCAAATGGTGCCCCATCATGCGATGTGTTTGTTATTGTTACCCCATGGAATCCCGCTCTTTTCCAAATGTCATCCGCTCTATCCCCTAATATTGATATTAACAGGCCCTTAACATCTCCCACTGCTAGTTTCTGTCCTGCGGTGTGTTTTTCCATTTCATATATCCATTTACCCGCACCTCCACTTAATGATGGGAGCCTACATTTTATGTTTTCCTTATCCGTATGTTTCCAAGGTACATATTGTGGTCTAACCCCTCCTCTCTCCAGCAGTGGCATTACATTCTGTCTTGTGTCATCCTTTATGCTCCATGATGTTAACTCTTCACACCCCTCCTCTTCCCCCATTCCTTTTACTACTTCAAATCCTTCCTTACTACCTCTTCTCCTACCTCCCTCTTCTTCCTTTCCCCTTTTTTCATCCTTTCCTGTGTTCAATATTGTCACGTCTGTTTGCCTGTCTTGCCTGCGACTAGGGAGGTCCCTAAGCCGACATGCATAAGGTGTAACTTCGTCCATGAAGGGTGCGAGCTTTATTCTGTGCAGAGAGCGTGCAGTTGTTGAACATGTGGGGTGTGGCGTTAGAGAGCGTGATGGTGATGTGGGCGGCGTGTGTTGGTTGGTGAGCGTCGGTGGCGTGTGTTCGTTAGTTTGTGTTTCTCCCATTCTTTTCACTTCCTCCTTACTTCTCTCCAGCTCCTCCCATCTTCTACTCACCCATGGCGAATCTATGTTTGTTCTAGTGAGGTATAGCTTATCTAAGCTTTCCCTTTCACTCTTCCTTCCATCCTCACTACAAAAATCATTCATAAATTGCGCCCCCCACTCTGCCTTTTTTCCTTTTATTGTTACAGTTTTTAAGTCTATTAGGTCTCCCTCTTCCTTTCCGTTGTTACCACCTGTTCCCCCTAGTGCTGACGTTGTTGCTACCTCTCTATTTTTATATACTTCTCCCCATCTTTCACTCTCCCTCTTACTCTCCTCTCTCTCCCCTTCACTCCTCTCCTCCATCTCCCTACTATTTTCCTCTCTTTTCCTTTTTAATTCCTCCATTACTTCGTTGCTCATCTCTTCCAATATCCTTTCATCCTCTCTCCTCCTTTCCCATTTCACCCTTTCTCTTTCTACTATACTCTCTATTACCTTCCCCTCTTCATATTTTTTAGCTGTCTCTGATATTATCCTCCTCCTCCATATTTCCATTTCCTTTTCATTTTCTTCTTCTTCCTTCTTCTTCTCCCTCATCACTACTCTTGATACCCTTTCTGCTGCTGCTTTTACCCTTACAGCTTCCCTCTTTCTCTCCTCACTTTGCTCCCTTAATTTTTCCAATTCGTCCTTATCTTCTTTCCTTTTCCTCACTCTCTCTCTTTCCTCCCCCTCAAGTTGTTTTATCAGTTCATTCTGCTCATCCCTTAGTTTAGCTAATCTTTCCTCCAAAATCTCTTCCTTCTGCCGTAGCAGCTCCTCTCCCCTCATTTCACTCTCTCTTTCACTATCCTCGTTTGTTCTCTTTACCGCCTCCCTTTCCTCTCCAGTTAGTGATCCTCGTAATTTCAACAATATCTGTGCAGCTACCCACTCATCGTTTCCTATCTCTACAGTCTGCTCTTCTCTCCTCCCGTCCCCCATTGGTATCTTTCCATGAGCCACATATGGTGGAGGGCTGTATGCCGGGTTTGAGTATCCTTCAGCCGCCCTTAACTGTCCTTTTATTTCTCCTAATTCTCTTAAAGGGTACAACCCTCCCCCCTCTGTTTTCACTCCCGGTGTTAAGGGTATCTCATTGCTCGGTTCCTGTTTTATGTCAGCTAATTTATCAACCTTTCCTCCACCCAGTTTTTCATTCCCCATATTCTTTGTTCCTTCACTCTCCTTTTCCCCATCCGTTCCTTCTTTCTTAATCTCCTTTTCTTCCGGTGTTTCCCCCATAGTGAACATTCCATTTGGTCCTGGTCTAGACCCCTGGAACATCCTCCATAAGTTAAACACCTCCACATGGTTTGCCAACTTCTTCCCCTTGTATGTATTGTGCAGATGGTTTAATAGTGAATGTTGGGCATATGGGTCAAAGCTACCATTAGGCGGCCATGGTGTCAACATTTTGTTGTCCGTCCCCTGGGTCCACTCTATGCTGTACTTAATTAACTTCTCCCTATGTGGTGGCAGTGTGGTGCATATATGTTGTAGTGGGGTAGTGAGGGTATTCCCCCACCCTCCCAACCCTCTCCCGTATGACATACTAGCGCACCCTTTCTTACCCTTCCCCTTGCTACCAGTTTGCAACATACAACCTTTTATTGCTTACCTTGCCCCGCAAGTGTGGGGACTTACGGCAATCCTTTGACAATTTATGCAATGATAATAATCACAAAAAAAAAAAATTATAAAACAAATATATTTATGATGTTATATTATATTCCTTCCCCTACGGCCCCCTGCGGCCGAAGCGCACGCAGCCCCCTGCAGCTGCGTACCCCTTACGACGATCTTACACAGTCGTCCTTTTTCCCCGTTCTCCTCCCACCTTTACACTTGCCGTGGCCGGCGTTCTCCGTGCGCAGCCACGCCCCCTTCCCCTTCTCCTCTTTGATCCACTCGTTTATCGTTTATCTCCGTGTCCGCTCCTTTATCATGTTTCTCTTCCCCACCAATGTCAAACCCAAAGCTTCTTGTGTTCACGATATCTTACTAAATCCCTACTGGTGACGTCACCTATTTCTTCGAACTACTGGTATATTCGTGTTATGTTCTTTAAATTCAAAATACACTTGCAATCTACCCCGCTAACCCTACAGCTGTCTTCCTGTCTCTCCTGGAACAAGGTAATCTCATCAATACTATAACCGGACTGCGCACGCTGCGTCGCCTCGCGTGTGATACGCCCCTCAACAGGAGGGCTTAACCAGCCAATTATCTTCCGTTTTGGGCAACTACGTAACTAGCCACCGCCCACAGGGAAACGTCATCTACCTATCGAGTTTCTTGCTCGAACAATAGGGAACCTCATCTACCTATCGAGTTTCTTGCTCGAACAATAGGGAACCTCATCTACTCATTGAATGATAAATGTCAAATCGTAGGAAACCACACACACCCACCCTCACACGTAGTCGCGATTTAGGCCAATCAGTGTCTTTCGAGCGGCTGCACGTGATGTTTTCGTGCCCCGCCCCCCTCTTTCGCGTAACGTTAGCTTTTTGTTGCGAGCGTCTGCACGTGTTGTTATCGTGCCCTGCCCCCCTCTTTCGCGTAACGTTAGCCGCCTTCTCTCGCACTCAATTCACTACCATTCATTCCATTATCATCACTCAATTAAACCTTCACCCCACCTTTTTACAATACCTCCCTCCTCCCTTATTTACTTCCGCCCCCTCCCTCACAATTTCGCATTGCTTGTTGTGCGTGTCATGCTCACCAAGTTCCCTCGATGCAGGGCCGCTCGACTGCGTGCACCCCTCCAAGCGGCTCGCCACCTCCCCTCGTCTGGACCACGTCTGGACACTCGCCGACCGCGGGCGGGATACTTCTCAACCGGCTCCCGAGGGCCAATATCCGGATTGCGCTGTCCGGTCCTCTCGCAGCTCCGCGATGGTCCTGTAGTCCTCAGAAGGGGGCAACGGCAGAGGGGGCCGCGCCGCCGGGCCTCCCCGCAACGGGAGTGCCTGGAAAAATAAAAATAAAAGTCGATCTTAAACAGATCTCAGCAGTGCCTCCAACTTGTCGGGGGGGATTCTGCCGGGGTCGGCCGGGCCGTCCGCAGACCTCCGGGCAGGGAGGCCCCAACTCCTCCCGTGTATATCTCGGATCGAGACAGAGTATGCGGCACACACAAGGAGCAAGGCAACTTCTGTCGTTTATTATGCAAACGGCAGGGATGGGTCAAGGAGCGTACGCGTTCGTCCTGACACACACACAATAGTGGGGCTCGCAGGCCCTTTTTACTACATTATGACGCGCTACTTGCGTCATTCCAAAAAGTTACCAAAAGAACCTATCGCCACTCTTGATTGGTTGCTCGAGTGGTGGGGTTAGTATAGTACGCCTATAGAGAATGATATTAGTGGTTAAGGTGTAGTCAGGTGGTATATCTGGGTTGTCCCTACAATTAGATACATAAGAATTGTTACATGAAGACCCCTGAGGATTGGCTAACGTTACTGACGTCTGAGATAAGAACCTCATGTTCTGATTGGTGCATCCGTGAGCTCCCCAGCCTGGGACCACCGTTGTTCCCAGCACACGGTGCACCTGTGGTTGCAACAGTGTTTCAATATGGGTACGTGCAGGCAATGTGAGGATTTATTCATAGGTGGGAGACTGACCGTTCCCACCGTAGCAGGTGTCCATTGAGCCTTTCAAGTGTGTCGGCCTGCGTCTCGTAGCGAGGTACCCAGACGCCTTTTCTCTCCTGGGTTTTGGCATCTCGTCAGGTTCGGCTTGGTCACGTGGGGAGGGACCGTGTTTGAGGCATAATTCTGCACAATTAATATTGTTTTTCCACTGTATGTCTGGTTTAATTTGCAGATATGATTTTAACATTGGTACGTGGAGTGCGAGGTTGCAACATCGTGCCTTTGAAGATTTGTTTCTTGACTGTGGGTTTGCAACATTACGACCTTGGCTGGTTGCTCCACTGGGTTCTTTCTGCAGGCTCAGCAACCTGACTTTTGCTTTGTTAATGTCCACGGGAACTCTTGCTTGAGGCCTACTTGGGCCTGGTGCACGAGTAATCCATTTAGTGCATGGATGCTTTAGGTTATAGTGGCATACAGTTTCATGGCCAGTATCGTGTTTCCATTATATCTCTCATGATGGTAACGGGTTTCAAGAGAAGCGTGAGCAAGCGTTATAAATGAGCTCATGGTGCGTCTTGCGTTTCTGCATTCTGAAAGCCTATGTAAAAATAATAAAGATGCACGTCCGTGAATAAGCCTGTCGCCTACGTCAGAGCACTGAGTATGTTCTTCGTGTAGATTGGTGTGGAAATGTTCAGTGTGTATAATAGTTCAGCGGTGCTTCCCGTTATCTAGGTCGTCATGGCATCTCTAACGATGTGTAGATTTCAGTCTAGTTGGTCCGTGCCGCAGGTGTCGGCATGGCCAGTGCGGGCTGTTGGGCAGGCAGATGGACACATCCGTATGTTTCTGTACCAGGGTATTTGGTCATCTGGTAAATGGGCAAACTCTTCTCGTGGCGGGTGTCTGGGCCGCGACCCTCTAGGCCAAGCGCGAGAGGTGAAGGACGGGAGTCTGGTTTTCCATTCTCCCACTTCAACTTCATGCCTGTTTTGCAGTTGCTTAACTCAATACTTTGCTAACAGATGAGTTGCTACGAGATCTAACACTCTTTTCTCAAGGACCCTCCCTCTGGCCATATTTGTAACAAGCCAGCTCCTTTTATTTCTGTAAGCCATTGCTCATGATATTTCTGTATTTTTTCACTGTACATGGGGAGATGTTGACAAATATGCGGTAACGGTGTGTCTCCCCACATAATGTCTTCCTTCACTCCTTTGTATGTCTCACTCTTATACTTGGGATGTTACACAATGTGATCAGAAAACCTTTTCCAGTGTTATTATCAGTATTTGTTCACCCCCCAGCACGTTAAACATCAACAACCTTATTTACATATACCTTAACTCCTGCAATCATATAACACCTTTTTCAGCAATACTCCTTTTATGAACATCATAATATGCACATATTTTATCGACAGAAAAAAACAAGTGGCTTCAACAACATGAAAAATGTAACATGTACTACCGTCTAATATTAATGACCCCTTATCTTACCTCTCTTCTCTTCTTCTCTAATTACTAATTCTTTTAATTCACTCCCCACCTCTGAGCCTTCTTGGCTACCTTCTAAAAGATGTCTGATGACGTGCTGGAGATATAGTTGGAGGACCGTCGTATGTGAGAAACCCTGTCTTGTAATTCGTTTTCAGACAGGATGTCGTATGTGGAAGGCTCTGTTGTTGTTGGCTGGGGTGCTGCCGATATGTCAGCCGAATTTTCCCCCCTTGGATATGGCTTTCTGGAATCACCATTAGCGCTGAATGCAGTGTGGTCAGGGCACATGTACCCCTCCATAATGGAGGGAGATGCAGGTATGCTTGCTTGCTACATACCCAATACGTATCCATGCTGCTGTGCCTTTTTTCATGTCTGGATAATGATCGTCCTGTTGCATTTTTTGTTTGTGCCCATCCACAGTGGAAACAAAGTTCATGTTTAATTTCTTTCTGTGTCTTGATGGGTTTCTCGAGGGCTGTAACCCATGTGAGCTTTGCGATGTGTTGGGACCAGACCGGAATGCATGTCTCTTTAACCCATTGAAAGTTCTCTTCAGTAAGTCCTCTCAACGCCTCTGCTTTGCACGTGATTGTCTCATCCTGCCATTTGTTTTCTGTGAACCGTGTCCCTCTGATAACAACAAAAAAAAATTCTTTGATGCAAATGACTCCTTGCGGCTTACTTGTGCAGGTTTTTTCATTCTGCAGCATTTGTATTGTAACTGTGTGTGACTGGAAGGTACCTCGAATCCTAAACAATACGAGATGAACTAAACACTGGGCATCCGACAAGGGCACTTCTTGAGGTATAAGGACTTTAGGTGTGCCGGAGGCATGAGGAATAAGAGAGCAGACATAACAGCTCTCATTCATTGCGTGTTTAGCTGTTGCACTCATGTCCGAGTACCATTAGTTTGATTGATCCAGGTGGCGGGGGTCTTCAATCTCATATAATCCCAGGCCACGGTATGCGTCATAGCTTTTCCCTCCCGCCCCCCTTTTCCACCTCCACCTCCCCCCTTCACTATTATATATCATTTTCACTCTCCAGTAATTTATGGGAAAGACAGCTGCCCAAGTTGCATCACTAGCGGCTTGCCAAAACTGTGGTACTGGAGGGACTTGGGTACTTGGGGTAGCAGGGTTAAAGTGCATTACAGTGTCATGTGAGGTAGGTTCTGTGGTTGCATGTGCATTTGTGTATGCCAGGTCAGGCTCCACGAACCAGGAATAATCACCATCATATTTTTTAGTTTCATTTATCTTTGTCGAAACCCATAGCAGCAAGTGAAAAAACAGGGGTTTTGACAGTTCGAATTTTATATAACGTGGTGAGATTATCATTTCCAGAGCCATTATGCTTAAAAATTGTTTTGACTCCAGCCCATATGAGGCTTGGGCTTTCCCATATCAGGTTTACCCCACTCCCCCCCTCTTTCATATCCCCAATTATGAAAGTAAATGTCCAGTACAGGCCAACAAAAAATAACATCACGGAAAATACTATTGCTGCAAATGCTAATCCACATTCGTAATTATACCATTTATTTATTTTATTATCTACTCTTTCACTATCTATATTGAATCCTTGTTAGTGAGGGCCCTCCTCTCTGTCATATTTCCACCTGAAGGGGGCAATATAAAGGGGTTAAGCTCATTTGCAAAACAATTTTTATACTTCTCTACATTTTATTTCCACACATTATCGCAGAATATCTTATTTTTCAGCTATTCATTTTTTCTTTCATTTTTATTAAACTTCATGAATGTTCTTTGAAAAGATAACCTTAGTTAGAACCAGTAGTAAGTGACAGAGGGATGGAGGAGAGAGAGAGAGAAAGAGAGAGAGAGTGAGAGAGAGAGAGAGAGAGACAGAGAGATAGAGAAGCATGCTGTAAACGTTTTAATGCACTTCTTTACACGTTATTTCATCACACACATTTCTTTGTTGCACACTTGATAGATCTCTTTACTTATTTTATTTCATGCTTTATACCTCTTTTTTAACCACTTGGAATTTCTTGGCTCTGTTGTTGATCACTCTGAGGAGTTGTACTATTGTGTGCTCTTCTCACATCTGAGAGATCCACCCAATATTTCTACCCCTTAACCTTTACTGCAGTGGACGTGCATTATACAACTTCGTAAGGGCCATGGAATCGTGGGGAGTTCCATCTCCGTACAAAACTATGCACATACACATGTTCTCCGGGTATTAACTGTCCCATGGGACTGTTTTGTGCAGGTGTGGTTGCATCTGTTTCATTATTCCGTGTGAATGCAGGTGCTATTTGCCTTCTATACTCCGTACTGCACGTGTCAGCTGTGTAAGGTATTCCTTAAATTCCACCCCTAGCACTGTGGCAGCTCTGTGAGCATTGGATGCTCGTCTTACTGGTGACAATGGCGTATGTATGTACCGTCAAGTCACTATTTTGTGTGGGCTCAAATGATGGTCCTTACTTGGTTGTGTTCTGAGTTGAAACATTGCTAGGGGGAGGCAATACACTCAGTTCTTTTTAAGGGTGTTATACAACTTGGACGATTTGCTTTTCAGCAGGCCGTTGATTTTTTCTACCACCTGTTAGCCTGTGGGAGATAAATCGAACATAATTTGTGCTTAACACCTAACAAGGTTGTCACCTCCTTGAAGAGATCGTTCACAAAATGGGTGCCGTTATCTGATCTGATCACTTCACATATACCCCACAGCGAGAAATCCTCTCATACTAAAAACTTTGCTGCGCACTTTGCATCTTGGTGCGGACATGGCCCAGCTTCCACCCACTGTGAGAAGGGACAAACTGATACAATGGGATATCCTGCCCCATTACACCTTTCTCCCATGTCTGCATAGTGTATGTGGAGCTCTCTAAAAGTCCCCACAGGATGTGGTAGTGTTCCTCGTAGAGTTCTGAGAGTCATTCCTGAATTATATGTCTGACATGTAGTGCATTCAATTGTTAATTTGGATAGATGTTCTTGCAAATTGGGGACGAACCATTCTTCCTGTATCTCTGCTGCAATGTTTTGTTTTGTTACATGTGTTGGGAAGTGGAGCGGTTGAAATGCTATCCTTAACAACTCTACTGGCATCACTACCTTCCCTGTCAGTTCTTGCCGCCATATTAAATCTGTTGGTGATTGTTTACATCCTCGTTTTTCCCATAATTCCTGTTCTTCTAATGGTGCACATTTTTGCAATTCTATAATTTGTAGAATGGGTGTGCAGTTGTATTCTTCCTCCTGTACTTCTGAACTTGTTTTTACAATGAACTCTAGTGGTTGGGGGACTTTGAAGTATGCTGCTTATTCTGCGGCAGCATCCGCTGCCGCGTTCCTGAGCGAGATCGCGTCTGTGTTATTGGTGTGTGCTTGGCACTTTAGCAATGCAACCACTGACGGATCTGCTAGTGCTTCAATCTGGTTATTTAATAATGCTGCATGCTGTAATGGTGACCCATCTGCCCTCCTGAACTGTCTTCGTCACCATTGTAACAACCCTGAATGCACTGTCATTGTCACATATGCCAAGTCAGAATATAATGTCTCTGCACATCCTTTTGCTGTATGTAGCACTTCAATTAGTGCAATTAAATCTGCTGCTTGTGCTGAGTAGTGTGATGGGAGGCGTTTCTGCACTATAACTTTGTACTCATCCCCTTCTATTCTCACCACTGCTGCTCCGACGTGTTTTTCTTCAGTCTCAATGTCAATCGATGCTGACCCATCCGCAAAGTAAATTTCCCCTTCCCCCAGTGCATTTTCTCCCGCTTTTGGGATGTTATCTCCCTGCCCCTCGTACGTGGCACAATCGTGTTCTTGCATATCTTCTACAGTACAGGGCTCAGTAATGAAGGTTGCAGGGTTTACACTTTTATATCTAACCACATGGACATTTGGGCTGGATATTATTATTTCGTAAGTTGTTGCTCCCTGGGTTGTGAATGTTGGCCTTTGTTTTTTCTAGGATGGCAAACAAGGAATGCTCTGCATACAACGTTACTGAGCATCCCATTTTAATTGTGCCAATTTTTTTTGTATTCGTGAAGGCGCTGCTGCGAGAGCTTGTTCAGACGCAAAGTGGCCCTGCGTCTTATGTGCCACTGTAGTAGGCCAATGACTTGTGGGCGAGGCATGTTTTCTGTGTTACTGTCATCAGTATTCCATTGCAATGTGAAAAAAGGTAGAACTCCCGGTCATAATCGGGGTTCGCTAAAACTGGAGCGTGTTTGATAAAATCTTTCAATTTGAAGTATTGTGTCATCATTTCTTGAGTCCATTTTATTGGGGCACTACTCTTGTGTGCTTCTTTTAATGCTTGCAGTAATGGACGCGTATATGCTGCATAGTCTAAAATCCATGCACCACAATAGTTACATATGCCGATAAACTTCTGCATGTCCTTAACTGTTTCTGGCATCATTACTGCTGCTCTGTCAGGTATTATTCTTTTCCAATCTTTTGAAATTAACTGTCCCAGGTACAATACTTCTGCTAGGCAGTATTGGAGCTTGCCCTTGTCTACACTGTACGCCATTATAGCTAGTAAGTTTAGCAATGTAATGGAGTCTGCCCTGCACTGCTCCTCACTCTTACTGCAGATGAGGAGATCATCCACATATTGAATTATCGTGCTCTCTACATCCACATTACCAAGCTCTTTGTGCAAAATTCTATTGAAAATGCTGGGGCTCTCACAGTACCCGTGTGGCAATCTGCAATGATCATATCTGTTTCCCCCCAGTGTGGATGCTATGAGATACTGGCAACAACTGTGAAAGAGGTTGCCTCCTTTACTACACAAAATGGATGTTGGGTTAGGTACTAGAGGGAATTCCTTCTGTATGATGTCATTAAGTGGGCGTAGATCCTGTATCATCCTCCAAGCCCCATCCCTCATTTTTTTAATCAGGAAAATCACTGTGTTACATGGTGAATGTGATGGCACTATTATACCTTGTTGTAATAATATATTTATAGTCTCTATACAAAAATGTTTTCGCGCCTTGAAACACGTTTGTATAGGCGCGTTACAAATGCCATATCATATCATATCATTTTATTCCCTCCTCTGCTTCTCTTGACAATTGGTATTGTTTTACTCTAGGTGGGATTGGGCCTGGTTTCAATTTTATTATTATGGGAGTGACCTTTTGCAATAGCCCTACTTCATGTGGGCCAGTAGTCTATAATTCTGACAGTACCTTTTGCATATCTTCATCAAATATAGTGGGTGGTGCACTAACACTAGCCATGAGAGGGTTATGTATTTCTCTATGCTGGATCATTATGTCACACAGCACACTTATTTCCATTATAATTTCCCCATCTGTATCATTGTCAGTGAACAATTCCTCATAAGTCAAGTCATGTAACGCTATGTTTGGGTCTATACACAGCACTGTTCTCCATTCACATCCATGCCTGTCCAGTCCTATCACTGTAATATGTTTACTTGAAACTTGCACTGCTTCCAAATCAATGGACATAATTGTCCCAGGCACAACATCAGAGTATACAATGGGGCGGAACACAAAGTCAGATGGCACTCTCCATTCTTTCTGTGTTATCTCTGGTACTGCTTTGGCAAATACCCGGATCCCATAAATTAACATATCAATATCAATGGGTACCCCTCGTACTGCAATTTCATTGGTCATAGTGCTGATCATTAACATGGCTCTCAATGGACATACCCCCGTTCTGTAAAGGAAATTGTTATATTCAATTTGCTCAAGAGGTCCCTTCCCAACAAATTTATTGGAGAGTCTTCATGGTACAGTAGGGGTGCTTGCACCGTCTTCCCTCCCACCATTATGTCTAAGTCTTTTGTGTAAGGACCTTTTAAAATAGCCCCAGAGAACCCCTGTGTTTCCACATTTTTTCCCGAGAGCAGGAACTGGCCATCCATGAGGCATGATTTTTCAGCTCCCGAGTCCACCATAAAGATGAACTATTTGTTGCCTATCTCTGCCCCCACCTAGTGGTTCCTTTTCTGCACGTAGGGTAGTTGATAGGACTGGACATGCAAGTGTTTTCTGTGGGCTGTCCTAATCCGCATATGTTTTGTTCCTGGGACAGAAAAGACATTATCCCCCACCACAGCTACGCTGCTGAAAGGTGCAGGTGTGCTGTTTGCGGTTGTTGCAAAAATGTTAGTGTTTGCGTTTCCCATTGTGTTCTGGTGTGCTACCTGCTTTTGCATCCCTTGCTGTTGGGGTTGCTGTCTAAATGGCATTTGCTGTACCCTCTGCTGTTGTTCATTATAACATTGTTCGTTCTGCCCACTCCCACCCATTGGTAACCCGTAAGGACTGCCTGGGTTTGGGTGACCACACTGTTGTTCGTTCCCTATGGGGGGCTGCCCTTGGTAATAACCCATTGGTCACATTCTACATTCTCTAGAAAAATTTCCCCACCTCCCACAATTCCAACATGATCCCTGTGATCCTCCCCTCATCCCAACCCCACCTCCTGTAACTAATTCACATTCTTGAAACAACGCTGCAATGCCTCCGAGCTGCCAGGCGCTTTGCAAATATAAAAATAAATAAATAAATCCCTTGTCCTCCAAATTCTCTATTTCCCAATATCCCCAAATCCTCCTCTCTGCCCCCGGTACCCACCTTGTCCTCTTGCGGGTCTGCCCTTCCATTGGGGCCCTTTGTACTGCTCCTCTCCTGCCCATTGCTCTTGTCTGTTTGCAGACCAAGTTGCTGCCCTCCTTGCTGGTGTGTTTCCTGACCCCTCCTCTCCTTCCCCCTGCCTGTCAGTGGGTAGTGCCGAATTCATTGCCGTGACCTTCACTAATTTATTTTGAACCAATTTAGCTTTGTCTGCCAACCTTCTCTGTGCTATCTCTTTTTTCTTTCTTTGATCCTCCTACAATGGTGTACAGATATGCTCTGAATCTCCGGCCAGCCTTTAGCTTCTATCCCAGCTATTTTATCCAAGCCCTTCTGCATCTCCTTCCGGAGCCCTTTTTTAATTATGAAGTAAAACACGGCGGTGGATGGGTCTCATGCCGCGCCTGTTTCTGATCTCCACAGGTCCTGCACCCGGAGAATGAATTGCGTAGGCTCTTCCTCATCTCCCATAGTGCACTGCATCACTAAATGTAAGTCTAGGGTATCTGGGAAGGTTCTCCGCAATGCATTCCATACTTGTGCTCTTATATTGTTAAATGATGACCCGTCATGGTGGTCGCTATTCATTGTTACTCCCGGGAAACCGGCCTTCACCCACACTCCGTCTGCTTGATCACCGACGGCAGACACGAGTAACTTTTTACATCCCCTCCGGCCAAGGGTACCCCTGCTGTGTTCTTTTCAAATGCATGTGTCCTCTTCCCCGCCCCACCCAAAAGTGGAGAGAGGAGTTTCAACAGGTTGTTTTTGTCATCTGTGCCCAGGGTATGTAGTGTGGTCACCCTGCTCCTTTATGTACCAAAGGCATCTGTAATTTGGCCTTACTTCCTTTTTTACTTACCGTTCCCTTCTTTGTTTTACTTACCAACATGTTTCCTACTCTTTGCCTCAACCTCCCTTGCCACCTGGGGAGCCCTCCCCCATCCTCTGGATCCATTGCTAATGGGAGATGGAATCCTGTCGCTGCCACCCCATCTTCGTATTCATCTAAATCACTCCATACTTCGTCTAACCTCTTCTTCCTCTCTTTCTCCCTGTCGATCTCCTTCTTGGTCGCCTGCTTGTATTATTTTTATTGGTTTGTTATTTAAATGGAAGAAAATTCTCTTGATTGCCACTCGTTTTCCTGACCCTTTGACATATTGCCCTGCGGCAGTGGCAATGGTGAAGACCCCCCTGCTATACTTGGTGGAGGTGTCAAATCACTCGCTACACTTCTCCTCCCCCTGGCAACATTCGTCCCCTATCCCACAGGGATCTTCACTGTGTTATTTGCATTTGGTCATGAGCAAGCTGTCTATCTAAATCTCCAGTTACCCGAGCTAGATCCACTACAAGGCGCACTAGTTGGTCCATACAGTCATCTTGTTTCCTATGGTGGCTGGGCTGTGGCAACTGCGACTTTCGGGGTACTCGGTGCCGGCACATACCTGGGCTCACTGTATCCCACTGTTGACCTTGTCATTAACAGGTAAAGTTTATTGAGGTCATGTTCTCCTGTTTTTACTGTACACTCATCCCCCGTTACTCCCTCTCCCTCCGTTGGGGCAGCTTGCCCTTCTGAGGGCCTCTCCTTATTTGCCTCACTGCTTGGGGCTGCTTCCTCAAACATTTGCCACAAATCTAGTACTTCATGCCTGTTTTGCAGTTGCTTAACTCAATACTTTGCTAACAGATGAGTTGCTACGAGATCTAACACTCTTTTCTCAAGGACCCTCCCTCTGGCCATATTTGTAACAAGCCAGCTCCTTTTATTTCTGTAAGCCATTGCTCATGATATTTCTGTATTTTTTCACTGTACATGGGGAGATGTTGACAAATATGCGGTAACGGTGTGTCTCCCCACATAATGTCTTCCTTCACTCCTTTGTATGTCTCACTCTTATACTTGGGATGTTACACAATGTGATCAGAAAACCTTTTCCAGTGTTATTATCAGTATTTGTTCACCCCCAGCACGTTAAACATCAACAACCTTATTTACATATACCTTAACTCCTGCAATCATATAACACCTTTTTCAGCAATACTCCTTTTATGAACATCATAATATGCACATATTTTATCGACAGAAAAAAACAAGTGGCTTCAACAACATGAAAAATGTAACATGTACTACCGTCTAATATTAATGACCCCTTATCTTACCTCTCTTCTCTTCTTCTCTAATTACTAATTCTTTTAATTCACTCCCCACCTCTGAGCCTTCTTGGCTACCTTCTAAAAGATGTCTGATGACGTGCTGGAGATATAGTTGGAGGACCGTCGTATGTGAGAAACCCTGTCTTGTAATTCGTTTTCAGACAGGATGTCGTATGTGGAAGGCTCTGTTGTTGTTGGCTGGGGTGCTGCCGATATGTCAGCCGAATTTTCCCCCCTTGGATATGGCTTTCTGGAATCACCATTAGCGCTGAATGCAGTGTGGTCAGGGCACATGTACCCCTCCATAATGGAGGGAGATGCAGGTATGCTTGCTTGCTACATACCCAATACGTATCCATGCTGCTGTGCCTTTTTTCATGTCTGGATAATGATCGTCCTGTTGCATTTTTTGTTTGTGCCCATCCACAGTGGAAACAAAGTTCATGTTTAATTTCTTTCTGTGTCTTGATGGGTTTCTCGAGGGCTGTAACCCATGTGAGCTTTGCGATGTGTTGGGACCAGACCGGAATGCATGTCTCTTTAACCCATTGAAAGTTCTCTTCAGTAAGTCCTCTCAACGCCTCTGCTTTGCACGTGATTGTCTCATCCTGCCATTTGTTTTCTGTGAACCGTGTCCCTCTGATAACAACAAAAAAAAATTCTTTGATGCAAATGACTCCTTGCGGCTTACTTGTGCAGGTTTTTTCATTCTGCAGCATTTGTATTGTAACTGTGTGTGACTGGAAGGTACCTCGAATCCTAAACAATACGAGATGAACTAAACACTGGGCATCCGACAAGGGCACTTCTTGAGGTATAAGGACTTTAGGTGTGCCGGAGGCATGAGGAATAAGAGAGCAGACATAACAGCTCTCATTCATTGCGTGTTTAGCTGTTGCACTCATGTCCGAGTACCATTAGTTTGATTGATCCAGGTGGCGGGGGTCTTCAATCTCATCTAATCCCAGGCCACGGTATGCGTCATAGCTTTTCCCTCCCGCCCCCCTTTTCCACCTCCACCTCCCCCCTTCACTATTATATATCATTTTCACTCTCCAGTAATTTATGGGAAAGACAGCTGCCCAAGTTGCATCACTAGCGGCTTGCCAAAACTGTGGTACTGGAGGGACTTGGGTACTTGGGGTAGCAGGGTTAAAGTGCATTACAGTGTCATGTGAGGTAGGTTCTGTGGTTGCATGTGCATTTGTGTATGCCAGGTCAGGCTCCACGAACCAGGAATAATCACCATCATATTTTTTAGTTTCATTTATCTTTGTCGAAACCCATAGCAGCAAGTGAAAAAACAGGGGTTTTGACAGTTCGAATTTTATATAACGTGGTGAGATTATCATTTCCAGAGCCATTATGCTTAAAAATTGTTTTGACTCCAGCCCATATGAGGCTTGCGCTTTCCCATATCAGGTTTACCCCACTCCCCCCCTCTTTCATATCCCCAATTATGAAAGTAAATGTCCAGTACAGGCCAACAAAAAATAACATC
Source organism: Ambystoma mexicanum (assembly GCF_040938575.1). NCBI lineage: Eukaryota > Metazoa > Chordata > Amphibia > Caudata > Ambystomatidae > Ambystoma > Ambystoma mexicanum. Next base: position 830,158,761 of record NC_090926.1, on the reverse strand, counting down.
ACGGAAAATACTATTGCTGCAAATGCTAATCCACATTCGTAATTATACCATTTATTTATTTTATTATCTACTCTTTCACTATCTATATTGAATCCTTGTTAGTGAGGGCCCTCCTCTCTGTCATATTTCCACCTGAAGGGGGCAATATAAAGGGGTTAAGCTCATTTGCAAAACAATTTTTATACTTCTCTACATTTTATTTCCACACATTATCGCAGAATATCTTATTTTTCAGCTATTCATTTTTTCTTTCATTTTTATTAAACTTCATGAATGTTCTTTGAAAAGATAACCTTAGTTAGAACCAGTAGTAAGTGACAGAGGGATGGAGGAGAGAGAGAGAGAAAGAGAGAGAGAGTGAGAGAGAGAGAGAGAGAGAGAGACAGAGAGATAGAGAAGCATGCTGTAAACTTTTTAATGCACTTCTTTACACGTTATTTCATCACACACATTTCTTTGTTGCACACTTGATAGATCTCTTTACTTATTTTATTTCATGCTTTATACCTCTTTTTTAACCACTTGGAATTTCTTGGCTCTGTTGTTGATCACTCTGAGGAGTTGTACTATTGTGTGCTCTTCTCACATCTGAGAGATCCACCCAATATTTCTACCCCTTAACCTTTACTGCAGTGGACGTGCATTATACAACTTCGTAAGGGCCATGGAATCGTGGGGAGTTCCATCTCCGTACAAAACTATGCACATACACATGTTCTCCGGGTATTAACTGTCCCATGGGACTGTTTTGTGCAGGTGTGGTTGCATCTGTTTCATTATTCCGTGTGAATGCAGGTGCTATTTGCCTTCTATACTCCGTACTGCACGTGTCAGCTGTGTAAGGTATTCCTTAAATTCCACCCCTAGCACTGTGGCAGCTCTGTGAGCATTGGATGCTCGTCTTACTGGTGACAATGGCGTATGTATGTACCGTCAAGTCACTATTTTGTGTGGGCTCAAATGATGGTCCTTACTTCGTTGTGTTCTGAGTTGAAACATTGCTAGGGGGAGGCAATACACTCAGTTCTTTTTAAGGGTGTTATACAACTTGGACGATTTGCTTTTCAGCAGGCCGTTGATTTTTTCTACCACCTGTTAGCCTGTGGGAGATAAATCGAACATAATTTGTGCTTAACACCTAACAAGGTTGTCACCTCCTTGAAGAGATCGTTCACAAAATGGGTGCCGTTATCTGATCTGATCACTTCACATATACCCCACAGCGAGAAATCCTCTCATACTAAAAACTTTGCTGCGCACTTTGCATCTTGGTGCGGACATGGCCCAGCTTCCACCCACTGTGAGAAGGGACAAACTGATACAATGGGATATCCTGCCCCATTACACCTTTCTCCCATGTCTGCATAGTGTATGTGGAGCTCTCTAAAAGTCCCCACAGGATGTGGTAGTGTTCCTCGTAGAGTTCTGAGAGTCATTCCTGAATTATATGTCTGACATGTAGTGCATTCAATTGTTAATTTGGATAGATGTTCTTGCAAATTGGGGACGAACCATTCTTCCTGTATCTCTGCTGCAATGTTTTGTTTTGTTACATGTGTTGGGAAGTGGAGCGGTTGAAATGCTATCCTTAACAACTCTACTGGCATCACTACCTTCCCTGTCAGTTCTTGCCGCCATATTAAATCTGTTGGTGATTGTTTACATCCTCGTTTTTCCCATAATTCCTGTTCTTCTAATGGTGCACATTTTTGCAATTCTATAATTTGTAGAATGGGTGTGCAGTTGTATTCTTCCTCCTGTACTTCTGAACTTGTTTTTACAATGAACTCTAGTGGTTGGGGGACTTTGAAGTATGCTGCTTATTCTGCGGCAGCATCCGCTGCCGCGTTCCTGAGCGAGATCGCGTCTGTGTTATTGGTGTGTGCTTGGCACTTTAGCAATGCAACCACTGACGGATCTGCTAGTGCTTCAATCTGGTTATTTAATAATGCTGCATGCTGTAATGGTGACCCATCTGCCCTCCTGAACTGTCTTCGTCACCATTGTAACAACCCTGAATGCACTGTCATTGTCACATATGCCAAGTCAGAATATAATGTCTCTGCACATCCTTTTGCTGTATGTAGCACTTCAATTAGTGCAATTAAATCTGCTGCTTGTGCTGAGTAGTGTGATGGGAGGCGTTTCTGCACTATAACTTTGTACTCATCCCCTTCTATTCTCACCACTGCTGCTCCGACGTGTTTTTCTTCAGTCTCAATGTCAATCGATGCTGACCCATCCGCAAAGTAAATTTCCCCTTCCCCCAGTGCATTTTCTCCCGCTTTTGGGATGTTATCTCCCTGCCCCTCGTACGTGGCACAATCGTGTTCTTGCATATCTTCTACAGTACAGGGCTCAGTAATGAAGGTTGCAGGGTTTACACTTTTATATCTAACCACATGGACATTTGGGCTGGATATTATTATTTCGTAAGTTGTTGCTCCCTGGGTTGTGAATGTTGGCCTTTGTTTTTTCTAGGATGGCAAACAAGGAATGCTCTGCATACAACGTTACTGAGCATCCCATTTTAATTGTGCCAATTTTTTTTGTATTCGTGAAGGCGCTGCTGCGAGAGCTTGTTCAGACGCAAAGTGGCCCTGCGTCTTATGTGCCACTGTAGTAGGCCAATGACTTGTGGGCGAGGCATGTTTTCTGTGTTACTGTCATCAGTATTCCATTGCAATGTGAAAAAAGGTAGAACTCCCGGTCATAATCGGGGTTCGCTAAAACTGGAGCGTGTTTGATAAAATCTTTCAATTTGAAGTATTGTGTCATCATTTCTTGAGTCCATTTTATTGGGGCACTACTCTTGTGTGCTTCTTTTAATGCTTGCAGTAATGGACGCGTATATGCTGCATAGTCTAAAATCCATGCACCACAATAGTTACATATGCCGATAAACTTCTGCATGTCCTTAACTGTTTCTGGCATCATTACTGCTGCTCTGTCAGGTATTATTCTTTTCCAATCTTTTGAAATTAACTGTCCCAGGTACAATACTTCTGCTAGGCAGTATTGGAGCTTGCCCTTGTCTACACTGTACGCCATTATAGCTAGTAAGTTTAGCAATGTAATGGAGTCTGCCCTGCACTGCTCCTCACTCTTACTGCAGATGAGGAGATCATCCACATATTGAATTATCGTGCTCTCTACATCCACATTACCAAGCTCTTTGTGCAAAATTCTATTGAAAATGCTGGGGCTCTCACAGTACCCGTGTGGCAATCTGCAATGATCATATCTGTTTCCCCCGAGTGTGGATGCTATGAGATACTGGCAACAACTGTGAAAGAGGTTGCCTCCTTTACTACACAAAATGGATGTTGGGTTAGGTACTAGAGGGAATTCCTTCTGTATGATGTCATTAAGTGGGCGTAGATCCTGTATCATCCTCCAAGCCCCATCCCTCATTTTTTTAATCAGGAAAATCACTGTGTTACATGGTGAATGTGATGGCACTATTATACCTTGTTGTAATAATATATTTATAGTCTCTATACAAAAATGTTTTCGCGCCTTGAAACACGTTTGTATAGGCGCGTTACAAATGCCATATCATATCATATCATTTTATTCCCTCCTCTGCTTCTCTTGACAATTGGTATTGTTTTACTCTAGGTGGGATTGGGCCTGGTTTCAATTTTATTATTATGGGAGTGACCTTTTGCAATAGCCCTACTTCATGTGGGCCAGTAGTCTTTAATTCTGACAGTACCTTTTGCATATCTTCATCAAATATAGTGGGTGGTGCACTAACACTAGCCATGAGAGGGTTATGTATTTCTCTATGCTGGATCATTATGTCACACAGCACACTTATTTCCATTATAATTTCCCCATCTGTATCATTGTCAGTGAACAATTCCTCATCAGTCAAGTCATGTAACGCTATGTTTGGGTCTATACACAGCACTGTTCTCCATTCACATCCATGCCTGTCCAGTCCTATCACTGTAATATGTTTACTTGAAACTTGCACTGCTTCCAAATCAATGGACATAATTGTCCCAGGCACAACATCAGAGTATACAATGGGGCGGAACACAAAGTCAGATGGCACTCTCCATTCTTTCTGTGTTATCTCTGGTACTGCTTTGGCAAATACCCGGATCCCATAAATTAACATATCAATATCAATGGGTACCCCTCGTACTGCAATTTCATTGGTCATAGTGCTGATCATTAACATGGCTCTCAATGGACATACCCCCGTTCTGTAAAGGAAATTGTTATATTCAATTTGCTCAAGAGGTCCCTTCCCAACAAATTTATTGGAGAGTCTTCATGGTACAGTAGGGGTGCTTGCACCGTCTTCCCTCCCACCATTATGTCTAAGTCTTTTGTGTAAGGACCTTTTAAAATAGCCCCAGAGAACCCCTGTGTTTCCACATTTTTTCCCGAGAGCAGGAACTGGCCATCCATGAGGCATGATTTTTCAGCTCCCGAGTCCACCATAAAGATGAACTATTTGTTGCCTATCTCCGCCCCCACCTAGTGGTTCCTTTTCTGCACGTAGGGTAGTTGATAGGACTGGACATGCAAGTGTTTTCTGTGGGCTGTCCTAATCCGCATATGTTTTGTTCCTGGGACAGAAAAGACATTATCCCCCACCACAGCTACGCTGCTGAAAGGTGCAGGTGTGCTGTTTGCGGTTGTTGCAAAAATGTTAGTGTTTGCGTTTCCCATTGTGTTCTGGTGTGCTACCTGCTTTTGCATCCCTTGCTGTTGGGGTTGCTGTCTAAATGGCATTTGCTGTACCCTCTGCTGTTGTTCATTATAACATTGTTCGTTCTGCCCACTCCCACCCATTGGTAACCCGTAAGGACTGCCTGGGTTTGGGTGACCACACTGTTGTTCGTTCCCTATGGGGGGCTGCCCTTGGTAATAACCCATTGGTCACATTCTACATTCTCTAGAAAAATTTCCCCACCTCCCACAATTCCAACATGATCCCTGTGATCCTCCCCTCATCCCAACCCCACCTCCTGTAACTAATTCACATTCTTGAAACAACGCTGCAATGCCTCCGAGCTGCCAGGCGCTTTGCAAATATAAAAATAAATAAATAAATCCCTTGTCCTCCAAATTCTCTATTTCCCAATATCCCCAAATCCTCCTCTCTGCCCCCGGTACCCACCTTGTCCTCTTGCGGGTCTGCCCTTCCATTGGGGCCCTTTGTACTGCTCCTCTCCTGCCCATTGCTCTTGTCTGTTTGCAGACCAAGTTGCTGCCCTCCTTGCTGGTGTGTTTCCTGACCCCTCCTCTCCTTCCCCCTGCCTGTCAGTGGGTAGTGCCGAATTCATTGCCGTGACCTTCACTAATTTATTTTGAACCAATTTAGCTTTGTCTGCCAACCTTCTCTGTGCTATCTCTTTTTTCTTTCTTTGATCCTCCTACAATGGTGTACAGATATGCTCTGAATCTCCGGCCAGCCTTTAGCTTCTATCCCAGCTATTTTATCCAAGCCCTTCTGCATCTCCTTCCGGAGCCCTTTTTTAATTATGAAGTAAAACACGGCGGTGGATGGGTCTCATGCCGCGCCTGTTTCTGATCTCCACAGGTCCTGCACCCGGAGAATGAATTGCGTAGGCTCTTCCTCATCTCCCATAGTGCACTGCATCACTAAATGTAAGTCTAGGGTATCTGGGAAGGTTCTCCGCAATGCATTCCATACTTGTGCTCTTATATTGTTAAATGATGACCCGTCATGGTGGTCGCTATTCATTGTTACTCCCGGGAAACCGGCCTTCACCCACACTCCGTCTGCTTGATCACCGACGGCAGACACGAGTAACTTTTTACATCCCCTCCGGCCAAGGGTACCCCTGCTGTGTTCTTTTCAAATGCATGTGTCCTCTTCCCCGCCCCACCCAAAAGTGGAGAGAGGAGTTTCAACAGGTTGTTTTTGTCATCTGTGCCCAGGGTATGTAGTGTGGTCACCCTGCTCCTTTATGTACCAAAGGCATCTGTAATTTGGCCTTACTTCCTTTTTTACTTACCGTTCCCTTCTTTGTTTTACTTACCAACATGTTTCCTACTCTTTGCCTCAACCTCCCTTGCCACCTGGGGAGCCCTCCCCCATCCTCTGGATCCATTGCTAATGGGAGATGGAATCCTGTCGCTGCCACCCCATCTTCGTATTCATCTAAATCACTCCATACTTCGTCTAACCTCTTCTTCCTCTCTTTCTCCCTGTCGATCTCCTTCTTGGTCGCCTGCTTGTATTATTTTTATTGGTTTGTTATTTAAATGGAAGAAAATTCTCTTGATTGCCACTCGTTTTCCTGACCCTTTGACATATTGCCCTGCGGCAGTGGCAATGGTGAAGACCCCCCTGCTATACTTGGTGAAGGTGTCAAATCACTCGCTACACTTCTCCTCCCCCTGGCAACATTCGTCCCCTATCCCACAGGGATCTTCACTGTGTTATTTGCATTTGGTCATGAGCAAGCTGTCTATCTAAATCTCCAGTTACCCGAGCTAGATCCACTACAAGGCGCACTAGTTGGTCCATACAGTCATCTTGTTTCCTATGGTGGCTGGGCTGTGGCAACTGCGACTTTCGGGGTACTCGGTGCCGGCACATACCTGGGCTCACTGTATCCCACTGTTGACCTTGTCATTAACAGGTAAAGTTTATTGAGGTCATTTTCTCCTGTTTTTACTGTACACTCATCCCCCGTTACTCCCTCTCCCTCCGTTGGGGCAGCTTGCCCTTCTGAGGGCCTCTCCTTATTTGCCTCACTGCTTGGGGCTGCTTCCTCAAACATTTGCCACAAATCTAGTACTTCATGCCTGTTTTGCAGTTGCTTAACTCAATACTTTGCTAACAGATGAGTTGCTACGAGATCTAACACTCTTTTCTCAAGGACCCTCCCTCTGGCCATATTTGTAACAAGCCAGCTCCTTTTATTTCTGTAAGCCATTGCTCATGATATTTCTGTATTTTTTCACTGTACATGGGGAGATGTTGACAAATATGCGGTAACGGTGTGTCTCCCCACATAATGTCTTCCTTCACTCCTTTGTATGTCTCACTCTTATACTTGGGATGTTACACAATGTGATCAGAAAACCTTTTCCAGTGTTATTATCAGTATTTGTTCACCCCCCAACACGTTAAACATCAACAACCTTATTTACATATACCTTAACTCCTGCAATCATATAACACCTTTTTCAGCAATACTCCTTTTATGAACATCATAATATGCACATATTTTATCGACAGAAAAAAACAAGTGGCTTCAACAACATGAAAAATGTAACATGTACTACCGTCTAATATTAATGACCCCTTATCTTACCTCTCTTCTCTTCTTCTCTAATTACTAATTCTTTTAATTCACTCCCCACCTCTGAGCCTTCTTGGCTACCTTCTAAAAGAAGTCTTACTCACACGGAAAAAGAATATTCTAAATTACTACTCTGAGTCTTTCAAATACATAAGACTCCTACTTTTTCTCTTTTTTTCCACTTTTACCTTGCGCTGGTCAAGACAATGCTATGCGGTACCGCTTTCTACCCCACTTCGGAGCTAGGATCCCGTATTCCTTTTTATCTCTTTTTTACAAAACAACCTAACGGCCATATAAAAGATAGATCAGAAAAAGCCTAATAGTCCCACTCACACAGACCCTAAGTTCACCTTTTAATTCCCACTCTTTCATTACCTTTATCTCTTACATTATTATCACTCAATCTTTTCCCCTCCCTTCCTATGCGAATCTCACAACCAGTACTCACATGTTCAGCAAGGTGGTCCGAGAGCCTCCGTTCACGGTCTATCCACAATCGGGGCTGCACCCCAACCATGCCGAGACCCGACTCGGCGAGCAGTTAGTTGGGTATTTGCAAAGATGACAGGGACCCTTGGAACCTTTCTTTTTTGTGCGCACACTGGACAACCGCGGAGGCGATGGTTTTGCTGGGGGTGTCCTGGATCTCGCCACACGGCACGGGGGCTCAGCACACCTGTCTCGATCACATTGCGGGGGTCACCCAGTAGACCCTTTTATTTGACATGCTGCCACTAGGACTGCCTTCTTATTATTTGATGGTCGAAGCTTGCTCCCATCTTAGATTTAGGTTTAGATTAGGCGTTTTCCCAACCTACTTATACAGTTTAATAAACACTCTTGAATTGTGATCACTTGTGTCTGTCTTTACTGGTGCTAATATGAGATTCATTACACACCCCTCTCCTACCTTCTATTGCCACACGGAGCTCTTGTAACATCACCTATGCCAGCATCCTGCCTCTATTGGAAGAGTTTATTACACAATAACACAAGGGGGCCCAGTGAAACACTTGTGTACGAGAGCGATATAAGTAAAATATAATTTCATTTCAGTATAACAGTAAATAGGGTTTGCCCTGCCAAGTCACATTTTAACACACAAAAAGGCACAACACCTCTGGCACAACATACTTCTTAATCACTTCTCAATGGTCATAGGAAGGACTCACAATACAATCTGTAGGAAAGGCACAAGGATAGGGTGATTTTCTATCTAAACCTACCTAGTGATGAACTAATACTAGGAAGTACTGGTGTGCCGTCTATCTAAAAGCAGATAGAACAAGAAAGAAAAATACCTCAACAACTTGTCAACTAGATATCTGTAATCTCACTGGAAAGGTAAGAGATTACCAGCCATTCCCTCCTAGACCATTCTCTTTACTTTGTATTTAAAAAAGAGAGAACATCTATGTTGTTGAGTCAGCAGTCTATTTGTAGGTGAAAACAGGTTATTATGGTATCTCTACAAAATATCCCCACCAAAACTATTGCCATACATATGGCCGTTTGTCTCGCCATAGGTGATATTTTTGGGGAGGATATTTTGTGAAGTGGGGTTACGGGGGTGTCCCCCGACATTTAAAAATAATGCAGGGTTGCAGGGGTATCCCCCACAGGGTCCATGGGTCAATATCGCCACAAAAATATGGCAACATTTTTTTATCGCAATATTTTTGAGGGGATATTAACACATGGAACCGTTATTATCCTATTGACTCACTGAATTTTTCTTAGGGTCTCTATCGTTAATAATTAAAGATTCTACTTCAACAACAGCCACAATTAGCTAGAAATGAAGACACTTGCTCTCAATTTACTACAACTGAGTTCTATTAATCGGCAGGAAGTTGATAGTAAAAGCTTCTAGGGCTAGATACAAATATTCCTGCCTCTTAAATGCAGCAACTACTGTCTACCGGTTTCAATGTATAATGTGATTGGGAACACTTTCTTCAGGACAGTCTTCACGGTATAACCAGTGATACATTGACTGGAAAATGAGGGGGGTGATGGTTGGAAGATAACTGACCACACTGCCCTCTGTCGCCATGTGCGAGAAGCTCAAAGCGGAAACCTGCAAAACACAAAATAATGCAGGTTCACAGCCCTAAATCAATTAGTAAAGGAACATGCACATCAACTAAGCATTTTCTGAGAGCACAACACATTAAAAACACACATCAAAAATTCACACCATCCAGTGCCAGTTCAGCTAGTTTGGTCATTCTAAATTTACAAAGTTAATTCTATTGCATTAGTTCAAGCATTGTAGGCTGACCTGAGTGGGTTCCGTGTAGGGGACCATGAGTTCAGGGTAAAACTGATGGTAGGTAAAGTTCTATAAGTGCGACGGATCATCTCTCCGTTCTCGCCATCTAGATGACACAAAATATATGGCAGGGAGGGAGAGAGAACGAACTGTGTTTAGATATGGGCAGTTTGCATACTGAAACTATTTTGTCAGTGGTTATTAGTATCTCTATACAGTATGGACCATGTGTGCGGGTCAGTGAAAACAATGTAAGTATCCACACATCTGGGTGTGTATATAAATCAATGAATGAATAAGTCATCCCTCGTGCTCATTCAACTTACTGTAAATAGGATCATTCTTGAATTTCTTTGGCCACCATAGCGTTCATATTCTGACAGTGAATCCAAATGTAAGTAGAGCCACTTTGTCTTCTGTGTATGAATAAGGTAACGTGGTTAGATTTAAAAGAGTAGCAAACATGTGACTACCGAATCGCATCAGCGTTACGTCGTTGGGCCAGGCAAGACAGGCATTGCAGGTATTCCATATTTACTGTGATACTAATACATACATACACACCATATTTAGCCGTTAGATAGTCGTAAGATTCGTGTTACGCCCATGAGTACAAAAATGAACAAAACCACCCTGTTTTATGGTTATGGGCAGGGTCACGTGGTTGGATTTTCAATGGTGGTGATCACTTGACTGGCATGTTGCACCAGTCTATTGTCAAACAGGCAGGTCTGGTATTGCTTGTATGCCGTATTTACTATAATCCAGATCCATCTGTGCACCGCCCAGTGTGGTCGCATTGGTCGTATGCACAATAATGAATGTTAACATAGTCCAAGCATTAACAAATTACTCTATATGTCATATCTGTCATATGCAATGTACGCATATCGCACCTAGTATGGGCCATCCAATGTAGGCCACTAAGGTGTAAATATACACCTTCTCCCACCACATGCATTTTTCGGGAGTCTGAAAAATAAAGGAGGGGCATGTCTCCTTGGTGCTTAGTCAGGTAAGGGGAAAGAAAGGAAATGTATGTGTTACGCGAATAAGGGTCAGAGACTTCTCAATACATGATTGCGCATTGAGGTTTAATGTAGCACAGCTAATGTCCCTCTGCTATAAAAAAACAGCCTCAATCCCACTATCCCGACCAACTATCGACCCTTTACCACTGTCCCTTTTTTCTCAAAATCTTGGACCGTGCAGCCTATCTGCAGATCCAAAACAAGGGGGTTCTCTGAGTCCCTCTACCAGCACGAACATGGCCCATTGACCTGTTCTTGGGTGGATGACCCCCAGGAGAGTCCCAACCAAGTATTTAGCTCACTGTCCCTTTCACAAACATAGCATATACAATGCACTATATATTAGGGTCTACAACTAATTAAGTTTTTTCATTTTTATAGACATACTGAAAATTATATTTCCATATCACCATTATCAATGCAAGACAGCACTGAGACTACAACTACAATTGTAACATCATCGGTGTCCTAAAATAGTGAACCTTTTAACCAAGAACTTCACACTTGCTCTAAACCTACACCAACAACAGTACCAGAGAAATGAGGCCCCTGCACCTGCCCCAAACACTTCTCCCCAAATCAACTATTTGTTGGCCCTGATAACACAACAACACTCATCAAAAACAAGAGCACAGAAAATAGGCCCAATGTATTTTGAAGCTTCAATGGGTTCATTTACACTTTCATATCCCTTGCTATTTGCTTGTCCAGTCATAACCTGTAACTATTAGCCAATACCAGGGAAAAGCTAATAGCATTAACATACACATTACAGAGACACCACATTACAATGAATCACATATACAGACCACCTTTTAAAGTCATGCATTATATATGGGAGACATGGTATCACAAGCAAAGACTGACACAATGGGTACAGTTTGTAAAACCTTTATTTAAATGGTTGGCATTGGAAAAACTCCTATTCTGCCCTATAACTAGGATGGGAGTAGTCTCGATCATCAAATAATAAATAACGCAGTCCTAGCGGAGTCCGCAAAATCAAAATGGCCTATGCTTAATAACCCAATGCCTGCCCTATCCCTTGTAAAAAAAGCATGAAAAGGAGAAATATGTACAAAAGGAAAACTCAGTGTTCAAATGATAATGTGGTTGAACCAGCTCTCCTCCCCACATGCCTCACATAGTAACACAATCCTTGTAGGCCGGATGACACACTCTGGCTCAGCTTTCAACACAATATACACAGTTCACAAAGGCGTTGATTGAGGCCCGTATGACCTTCCACTCTTGCAACTCTTTATCTTTCTTCCAAAATAATGTCTTTTCAAAAAACTTTCCCAAATGATCGCCCACAGCTATGGGCATCCCAGGTTCCAGCCCACCTAGGCATATATTTTCATTTTCAAATGTTAATTCAAAATAAGTATTAAATCAACAAGACCAGTAAAATAAAGAGCCGGCCCTGGACCTAATTCTGAGAAAAAACCCACAAAACAACAAAACCAAATAGAAAAATACACCAGCCTCCTCTACAGCTGGGCTCCAAACCCTCTTTTCATTAGCCTTCATTATAACAAACACCACAACATAAACAAACTCACAGAAAAAGTCGAATCATACATCATAGCTACACAGTGATCTTTTGTACTTTAAAATCCTCTGTTCTCTGCTTCACCTATCACAATCTACATCTATTGAATAGAAGGGCTAATAGTATCCACATATTACCTACAACTACACCACCCTACTACAAATAAAAGTTGCACATTTCCATTATAAGTCAGGTACTGGCTGTTCTGCTTAAGCAGACAGAGCATTCTCAGCACCTAATAGTTTTAACAGAACCACTAATGTATTGGCACATGCTACTCGTATTAGATTGCCGGAAATGCAGCATAACCCCTTCTCAAGTCACCAGAGCAGTTAAAGAGCATGTCCTCTCATGTGTTAAACAAGGTAATGCCACAACACACTTAAAATAAATAACCAATATACATGAATGAAATCATCACGGGCAGAATATCATATTGCCACTGTAGTGCAGTAATGTCTGCCGATGCAAAACATAGCCCCCGGATTAGTCAGGTTTGAGCGAATGAGAAAGAGAGTCTGCAAACAACATAGAACAAATAAAGTTGGTTTTCTGTTATTTACAGCCTATATTCAGTGCCTCCTCCCCACCCCTCAACTCCCGAGGTATTCTAACAAAGGCAATTCAAGTATAAGTGTGCGTTTTTTAGACATTTTCCTGCTGCATTGTCTGCAAAACACAGGCACTGATTGCATTCCCAATAAGGCGCGTTTTTCAAAATATGTGACGTACCTCACTTTTCTCATTGATCAATCAGTGTCTTTGTACAATGTAAATAAAATCAAGCAGATCCTTAATTGGTCCAGAAGCCTCTGTGGACACCAAATCAGAAAGTGAGTCTGCAGAAAAGACAGAAATATCACACATTTTGTAAGGCCTATTTTTACAAAATCTTCTGGCTGGATTAACAGTTACAAAATCGCGCTTTTGGACAAGGTCACCACTACTCATGCATGTTTGGTGCAAATCTGTCCAGCGGTTGGGGCTGTAGCTGCAAGCAACATTTCTTTCTAGTTCAAGTGTATGAAAATGTAGGGCCCTCTTTAACTTTGCCCATCTCTGGATGAAACCACACCAAACATTTAAAAGGAATTTAGAGTTGGGTATATATTTGCTTTGCAAAGTTTAGTGTTGATTTGTAAAATAACGTTGAAGTTATAAGCTGGCCAAATCATGATAATTCTATGAAAACGCCAACTTCACCGTAACTTCAGGGTCGCTACCATAGAACCTGACATATTACAGGGAGATGCAACCATTCTATGTCTAATAAATTTTGAGCCACAGGACAGATCAACACAAATTGTTTTAAACAAGATGTCTGGACCAGGCCCTTAAAACTGCTGAACGGAATCAGACCAAATGAGAAACAACTTAGGCACAAAGCGTTGACTCTATTTCCAGGACAGGTTTGGAGTAAATCCATCCAGGAGGTTTTTGCTAATACATTTTGCCTTGCTGGATGGATTTGTATGACATTTTAAAAACAAAGCGTTTTCCAAGCCCCTTCCCCCAAACTGCAGACTTTGGGAACAATACATTATAAAATGAAAAATGTATAAAGAAAACAAAACACCACCATTTTTCAGCCCCTTCATTTTCCCATTGAGAGAAAGTGCAACTTTTGAACAGCTGTAGCACAAAAACAGCTGGGCAGAATTTTACCAAATAAGAAACAACTTGGCCACAAAGCATTGATGTCGTTTCCTTGATTGATTTGGGGTATATCGATCCAGTAGTTTAGAAAATATTTGACAGAGAAAGCAGTGCTCCTTGCTCCTTAAAACCTTTATATCAGTCTTGATTCTTTGCAGCAGAGAGGCTGATAGAGGCTAATGACCTTTGACATACTGGATGGATTTGGATCAAATTGTCTACACAAAAGTTTTGTCAAGGCCCCTTACCTCAAACTGGAAATGTTGGCACCCATTTGGTAAAAAATGAAACAGTTATTAAGAAAACATATAAACACAGTTTTCAGCCTACTCTCATTCATGTTCGCATAGAGAAAAAGTGCAGTTTTTGAACAGACATAGCTAATGGCCAAATAAGAAACAATTTGGGCACAAACCATAGACCTAAATTCCTTTACTAGTTTTGGGTATATCCATCCAGTAGTTTTTAAGATATTTGACAGAGACATGTGGGTGCTCTATGTTCCTTAAAGCCTTTATATGTATTGGCCTTGGTGCTTTGCAAAGCAGAGTCCTTGAGACTTTTCAGAAAGGAAAAACGACCATTTCTTCTTTACTCAATGGGAGTGATTCCTGCGATATTGCCAGGAGAAGCAGCGCAGGAACAAACTCGGATGCTATTTGGAGGAGGAAAAAGGATGCCATCAAACTTTGGAATGAACTCCACCACAACCTTACAAAGTCTTATAACATTCTCGACATCAGAAAGAGACTAAAAACTATTCTATTTATGTATTCATTCCCGTTAGGCGGAAACCTGTGCAGTTCCCTCTGGGACCACTGCAAAAGATTTAGGACTGCAGGTGTTTGGCAGTAAACCCACTTGGTAGCAGTCTGTACCAAACAGATTCACTTGGTAGCTGTGGCTGAGCAGTCAGACTTCTCTCAAGAAGAGTTAGGCAGTATGTGGAGTATACAAAATAGGGCAATTTACACAGTAGAACAAGGCTTCGGTGTAAAGATATATGGTTATTTATTTCTAAAAACACATCTATGGAAAACACTCTGGCACTAATACGGCAAACAACTTCAATCACAATTACTATAAGTAAATCAATCCCCCTAACAATAGTTCGACAAGTCTAGGTTCAACGGCACCACTTATTTGCAGACAGAGGTGAATGCTTTAACCTAGATGGCACTCTAGTATTCGTTAGGACGGGAGAGAAAAGGCAGGGTATAAAATCAACTCGGTACCAACTCTTTTACGAACAAATGCAAGGCAAGTAAGGCAGGGTCTACTGTAGATCACAAAGTTCAGAGACCTGGCCCACTCGGAGAGAGGCAAGGCGATATGTCCCAAAAAGTATCACAGTGGAAATGCATTTCGAGTCTTTGTCGCAAATTGTTATAGAAAGATTGGACCAGTTCAGAACAGAAAGTTAAGAAGGCTTGGAGGCAACCCAATGGAGAGGGGAGGATTCAGACACCTCATGCTAACCGACAAAAGGGAAGCCAGGCGGACACGGTACCTTGTTTGTGGAGAGACAGCTCCGACGGGGGCAGTTGTTCCTGGTGGTGGATGCAAGTTGGGGCTTTGGCAAGAGTAGAGATGATCTCGTCGTCGAAGGAAAGTTGAAGATCGTTGCACCACCAGGGAAGAGACCAGCTGCGGAGTGCTCTGTCACAAGGCACCACCTTTTGGTCGCGGTACAGGGGTTAGTGGCTATCCGGTTGCCGTGGTGCTGTGCACGAGCAATTCGACCAATGCGTCCTGGAACGAAGAAAAAGCAAAGGGGACTGGTTGTTCCCACCAGTCAGGGGAAGAGACTCTCCGGCGGGGAGATCTCCTCTGTCGTCGGGAAGTGGTGAGTCGGTTCAGCAGGGCTCCACCGGAGGTGTCGTCGTTGCAGGTCGGCTCAGCTTTACCCTCGTCGGATTCTTAGGTCCTGTGGCGACTTCTGAAGATCCAGTCCCAAAAGCCTGCTTTTATGCAGAAAACCCCCATTCATTCAGCCTAGCTGTCAATCAAAACACGCTAAGTGGTGAGCGGGGTGGCTCACCACTTGGGTCAATCACACCAGAGTGCGACTTGAGTTGGCAAGGCAACTCAGTCCAGTGTGCCTAAACCCCCTCCCACACCCCATGTGGTACCCAGACAGAATGGCACCACTTTGGAGGGCCTCTGTGCAGAAGCCCGCCAAAAGTGGAACAAAGGGCTCAACCTTTGGTTTAGCAGTCACAGAGACGAACACAGACACCATTTTAAAAACCGAGTTCTGGCAGAAAATACCAACCGATAGATTTATTTAAAATAAATAAACCGGTGGTATGTTAGAGATTAACGAGAAAAAGTATTAACCTCCAACAATGGGAAGAATCCCATAGGGTTATATTCAGGGTCGAATATAACAAGTAGTTTCCACTGCCACCAGCCAAAACTCGACGAGGGGGGACGGGACAGTGCCCCCTCGAATAACAGACCCAGGAGTAATCGAATTACCCCTACTAGTACGTCCACAATAGGATGGTTTGTTCTAGTTCTGTTAGTAAATTTAGGTCTAGTAAAGCCAATGGTGACTTTACATGCCCGGGGAGACAGTAGTCAGTCCCCGGGTATGGAGTCTATGGTGGGGATCCTCTAGGACGCCCCGGCGTTACGGCACGGAGGGTGCGTTGTAACACACATAGCAAAGAATATGAGACCCTATGGAGTAAAAGACCCCATAGCCCATAGAACACATTGATATTCAAAGGAATTAACCACATTCATGTCCAAGAGTGGGGGAAAAAGAGTCTCACTCTTGGCAGGATGGAAAAAACAAACTCCAGAAATCCAGCAAAGCTGCTGGGGGACTCACTAGGTTAGGAAATTCAGCCTAAACAGAGAATTCTCCCTAACACTCGCCCCCCCCCCAGACTAAGGGACAGGAGGATTTAATCCACTCCTGGATGAATCTCATACCTCTAGTCGATGACATTTATCCTAGAGAGACCATCAGCATTTTGGTGGTGACACCCTGACCTGTGCTCAATGGTGAAATCAAACCCTTGCAGGCAGATCGACCATCTCAGTAGTTTTGGGTTTTCCCCTTTCATTTGCATTAACCATCTCAAGGGTTGGTGGTCAGTCTGAATGACAAAAGTAGAACCATACAAGTATGGCCTAAAGTTCTTCAGAGCCCACACGATAGCAAAGCATTCTCTTTCGATTGTTGCCCACCTTGTTTTAGGATCCTTCAGCTTGCGGCTGATGAAGCAAACGGGGTGCTCCCTACCTTTCCCATCCCGTTGACTGAGTAGGGCACCTATTCCTACATTTGAAGCATCTGTCTGCACAATGAAAGTTTGGCGGTAATCAGGAGCTCTGAGTACTGGGGCTTGGCAAAGAGCCTTTTTCAGGTTTTCAAAAGCTTGATTGCACTCCTCGTTCCATCTAACCTTTTTAGGAAATGTGGGCGAGGAGATGACATTCAGTGGAGAAGCTATGGTCCCATAGTTCTCAATGAAATTCCTGTAATACCCAGTGAGGCCTAGGAAGGCTCTCACTTGGGTCTGAGTAGTAGTTGTTGTCCAATTTTGCACACTTCAATCTTACTGAGCAAAGGCCTTATTTCTCCACCTCCTACCTCATGTCCAAGATAGACTACCTTACTCTGTCCAATTGGGCATTTACTCGCCTTTATGGTCAGATTGGCTTGTCCAAGAGCCTGCAAAACATCTCTCAGGTGGGTTACATGTTCTTCCCAGGAATTGCTGAACACTGCTATGTCATCCAAGTATGCCATGCAGAAGTTCTCCGTCAAATTCAGAACCTGGTTTACCATCCGTTGAAATGTTGCAGGTGCATTCTTCAATCCGAAAGGCATTACCTTAAACTGGTATAAGCCAACGGGGGTAGAAAATGCAGTTTTCTCCTTGGCATGGTCTGTCAGGGCTATTTGCCAATAGCCTGACGTCAAGTCAAATGTGCTGAGGAACTTGGCTGCGCCAAGTTTGTCCACCAACTCATCTGTTCTTGGCAAAGGGTGGGCATCAGTCTTGGTGACTGCATTAAGAGCTCTATAATCCACGCAGAATCTAAGTTCTTTAGATCCGGCCTTTGGTACTAACACAACAGGGCTAGACCATGGACTAGTAGAGGGCTCTATTACCCCGAGATCAAGCATCTTGCTGACCTCACCTTTGATGTGGGTTCGTACGTTTTCTGACAACCGGTATCCTCTGCTTTTGACTGGCAGACAGTCACCAGTGAGTATGTCATGCTGGCCCCAAGGGGTCAAGCCTGGTGAAAGCGAGAACAGAGAGGCACACTGATTCAACATAGATTTGCACTCTTCTTGTTGCTCAGGTGTCAGATTTGAAGAGAGATTTACTCCTTCAATTTTTTTGTCTAAAGGTAAGCCTCTGAGGAGATCCGGAAGAGCTTTACTCTCTTCTTCTTCCTCGGATGATGCTAGAAGCAACGCTCCTACATCAGGTCTTGAGACATATGCTTTGAGTCGGTTGGTGTGGAAGACTGTCGGAGCCTCCTTGGGATTGCCCAAGTCCACCAGATAGTTGACATCTCCGAGTTTACCCACAACTCTGAAGAGTCCCATCCATTTGTCTTGCAAGGCCCTATGCCTTGTTGGGATCATAACGAGAACGAGCTGGTCTTGAGCGAACCCCACCATTTTAGCCTTTTGATCATGCCAGTGCTTGACCAATGCTTGTCCAGCTTTCAAGTTATCGCCTGCTTCTGTCATCATGTGCGACAGTCTCCTCCGGAGACCTATCACGTAGTCAGTCACTCTGACTGGCTTGGGGGAAGGAGCACTCTCCAACCCCTCCTTAATCAGGGCCAATGGACCTCTGACGGGATGACCATAGAGAAGTTCAAAGGGAGAATAACCTACTCCCTCCTGAGGGACTCCTCTATAAACAAATAGAAGGCATGGCAGTAGAAGGTCCCACTTAAGCTTAAGGGGTTCCTCTAAAGCACCTATCATGCTCTTCATGGTTCGTTTGAACTGTTCTACCAACCCATTGGTTTGTGGGTGGTACGCCGTTGAGAACTTGTAAGTAACTCCAAAGGTTTTCCACATGGCTTTCATGTAGTGGGACATAAAGTTTGACCCCCTGTCAGAGATTACTTCCGTAGGAAACCCGACCCTGGTAAAAATACCAAGGAGGGCCATAGCCACAGCCGGAGCTGTAACAGTCCTCATAGGAATTGCCTCAGGATACCTCGTAGCATGGTCTACTACAACAAGTATAAACCTGTTGCCTGAGGAGGTTGGAGGATCAAGGGGACCAACAATGTCAATCCTTATTCTCTCAAATGGGACACCCACAACTGGGAGAGGCACTAAAGATGCCACATTCTTGGAGCCAACCTTACCAGAGGTCTGGCAGGTGTGGCAGCTCCTGCAGTGTTTTTCTACTTCAGCCCCCATCTTTGGCCAATAAAAGTAGAGAGAGAGCCTTTCCTTAGTATTCTTGAAACTCAAGTGACCATCCAAAAGAATCTCGTGGGCTAACTGCAAGAACTGTGGTCTGTTCTCTTGGGGTACTACAAGTCGTTTGTAGTCTCCAGGTGAAGACTCGGTCGGTTCACTGTAGAAGAGGCCATCTTCCCAGTGCAACCTGTATTTCCCAGGCTCTTTCCATTCAGCCTGAACTTCTGCCTGGTGGCGAAGACCTTCCAGAGTTGGACATTCTCTCTGTCCCTTACTGAAGTCTGCCCTGCTGGGTCCACCTTCTGCCAGTAAAGACTGCAGCTCAGGATGGTCAACAGGATCCAGATCTCCAATTAGTTCCTGGCCTTCCATTAGCTCTTCTTCAGAGTCTAATTCTACCACACAGGGTTGTACCTCCCTCTCAGCCTCAGCTGGAGGTGGAGTTACTGGTGTATCTTTCGACAACCGCGGGGAAGTCCTTGTTGGCTGCACTGAAATGCTGGCTGCTGGTTTCGGGGTAGAAGTCTTAGGTTTCCCTTTCGCTTCTGATTTCTTTGAGACAGCAGCGGACAATTCCAGTGGAGCAGGAGTGATTTCTTTCTTCATCACCTCCTGGGGAGTACCGCGCATGGTTCTCTCCATTGCAGGTCTGGTTAGCTCCTGTAACCGTTTACTAGGAGGTCTGGGGGTTTGTGATACAACTCCGAGAGTTTTCAAATCGTAACCCAACAGAACGCGTCCTGGTACCTCACTCTGTATGCTGACAGGTATCTTCACAGTCATGTCGTTACACTGGATGAGAACTGGTAATTGGGGAAGCATCTGCACAGGCCCTCCAGCTAACTTGGTGAGGCGTTTGGGTGCCTTAGCAACATCCTCAGCCTGAAAAAACGATTTCTCCACCACAGTTATGCTGGCCCCAGTGTCCCTAATGGCAGGAGTCTCCTGACTATTCACCTGGACACTGTCCTTATAATACTCTTTAGTATTATCGGGGATAGAATTATAGACGTCTAGATTCTGTTGTTCCCACAACCCCAGAGACACTAAAGAAACGCTGGCTGAGACTCCAATGGGTTCATCAGCCAGCAGTAGAAAGTTTCCACTTGCCATTTGGACTTCCACCTCTGGAGCGAAGGCTAAGGAGACAAGCTGGACCCCTGAAGGTTTACCCTTACATCTGGGATCTCCTTTCACGTGGTCAGTCGAGCCACAAACAAAGCATTTACCGAATGCTTTCTGGAATGGTGGCTTGTTCTGGCCTCCTTACGGTTTGGCACCAGAAGACACACTATTCTGCTGCGGTTTTCCTTGTGGCTTACCCTTCTGGTTTTGTTTGGGGCCCTCTTTGGAATTTGAGTTATTCGAATTCTCTTTTGAGTCTTTCTTAGGCTGTTTTCCCTCATCCTTTTTCTGAGTTGCCCCAGAATCCTTATGAGTAGCCCTGTTGGCAACCCACAAGTCAGCAGCCTAAGGTAGCTTCCTGGAATCCAATTCCTGCGAATCAGCCAAGTGCTGTCTGAGCTCAGGAGAACAGGCATCATAAATAGACTCCAACATAAAAAGATTCTTCATACCCTCATAAGTGTTCACTTTGTAACCCTTAATCCATCCCTCTAAGTTTTTCAACCCTTCACTCACCCAGGTAGCCCAAGAGGTACCATCATGCTTTTGGGGGTTCTAAACCTCTTAAGATACTGGGAAGGGGTCTTCCCGAATCTAGCTATCAAAGCTAGTTTCACACTTTCGTAATCCTTCTTATCCGCCTCCCCCAACTCCATTACCACATCAGTCGCAACAGGGTGGAGCCTAGAGAACAACCAGGGAAGCAAATCATTCCCGGTGATGTCCTGGAGCCCATGATTGTACTCAAACAGTTTTAACCAATCCAAAACATCCAATCTCGGTTCATACATACCCACTAATTCCTTCGGCATCTGGGGTCTTTTGGGACTGGAGCTTCTAGAGGAACCAGAGGAGAGAGAAGCATTTTCCACAGACAACTTTTTCATCTCTAACTCGTGATTAAGTTCTATTTCTCTGAGTCTTAACTCAGCTTGCTTCTGCTCAGCCTGGGCATTCATCCGTCTGAACTCGAGCTCTTGGTTTCTTTCAGATTGAGCCAAGAACCGTCTGTATTCTAATTCGAGCTTCATTTTTTCAAGTTCAAAATAAGCAGGGTTACATGTGGGACCTGGTATGGGCCCCGTAGGTACAGTAGGTAAGGCAGACAGAGGCTCAGATTGGCTAACTTCATTAGGTTCACTTTCCTCTTCTGACTCATTATCAAGACTTTGATTCAGATCAATACCATTACTGTTTTCTACATTCGCTGGAGACGTTAGTTCCTCTGAACCAGTACCCAGACTTTGGTTTTCCAGCAATCTCGCTATCAGTTCTACTTTCTTGCCTCTTACAGAAAGATTCTCTTGTCTACAGAGGGCTCGTAAACTCTCAGTATTTCCACCTGACAAGGATTCTTGACTGTAAACTTCCATAGTAGACATGTTTTTGAAAGTTGCTTTTAGTGCTAAGCTTTGTGGTTAGTTATCCTAAAGTGTTGAAAAGCACTCTAAACTGTATACTCGATACAAATCCCACCGCTGTACACCAGTGTTAGGCGGAAACCTGTGCAGTTCCCTCTGGGACCACTGCAAAAGATTTAGGACTACAGGTGTTTGGCAGTAAACCCACTTGGTAGCAGTCTGTACCACACAGATTCACTTGGTAGCTGTGGCTGAGCAGTCAGACTTCCCTCAAGAAGAGTTAGGCAGTATGTGGAGTATACAAAATAGGGCAATTTACACAGTAGAACAAGCAAACACGGAACAAGGCTTCGGTGTAAAGATATATGGTTATTTATTTCTAAAAACACATCTATGGAAAACACTCTGGCACTAATACGGCAAACAACTTCAATCACAATTACTATAAGTAAATCAATCCCCCTAACAATAGTTCGACAAGTCTAGGTTCAACGGCACCACTTATTTGCAGACAGAGGTGAATGCTTTAACCTAGATGGCACTCTAGTATTCGTTAGGACGGGAGAGAAAAGGCAGGGTATAAAATCAACTCGGTACCAACTCTTTTACGAACAAATGCAAGGCAAGTAAGGCAGGGTCTACTGTAGATCACAAAGTTCAGAGACCAGGCCCACTCGGAGAGAGGCAAGGCGATATATCCCAAAAAGTATCACAGTGGAAATGCATTTCGAGTCTTTGTCGCAAATTGTTATAGAAAGATTGGACCAGTTCAGAACAGACAGTTAAGAAGGCTTGGAGGCAACCCAATGGAAAGGGGAGGATTCAGACACCTCATGCTAACAGACAAAAGGGAAGCCAGGCGGACACGGTACCTTGTTTGTGGAGAGACAGCTCCGACGGGGGCAGTTGTTCCTGGTGGTGGATGCAAGTTGGGGCTTTGGCAAGAGTAGAGATGATCTCGTCGTCGAAGGAAAGTTGAAGATCGTTGCACCACCAGGGAAGAGACCAGCTGCGGAGTGCTCTGTCACAAGGCACCACCTTTTGGTCGCGGTACAGGGGTTAGTGGCTATCCGGTTGCCGTGGTGCTGTGCACGAGCAATTCGACCAATGCGTCCTGGAACGAAGAAAAAGCAAAGGGGACTGGTTGTTCCCACCAGTCAGGGGAAGAGACTCTCCGGCGGGGAGATCTCCTCTGTCGTCGGGAAGTGGTGAGTCGGTTCAGCAGGGCTCCACCGGAGGTGTTGTCGTTGCAGGTCGGCTCAGCTTTACCCCCGTCGGATTCTTAGGTCCTGTGGCGACTTCTGAAGATCCAGTCCCAAAAGCCTGCTTTTATGCAGAAAACCCCCATTCATTCAGCCTAGCTGTCAATCAAAACACGCTAAGTGGTGAGCGGGGTGGCTCACCACTTGGGCCAATCACACCAGAGTGCGACTTGAGTTGGCAAGGCAACTCAGTCCAGGGTGCCTAAACCCCCTCCCACACCCCATGTGGTACCCAGACAGAATGGCACCACTTTGGAGGGCCTCTGTGCAGAAGCCCGCCAAAAGTGGAACAAAGGGCTCAACCTTTGGTTTAGGAGTCACAGAGACGAACACAGACACCATTTTAAAAACCGAGTTCTGGCAGAAAATACCAACCGATAGATTTATTTAAAATAAATAAACCGGTGGTATGTTAGAGATTAACGAGAAAAAGTATTAACCTCCAACAATGGGAAGAATCACATAGGGTTATATTCGGGGTCGAATATAACAAGTAGTTTCCACTGCCACCAGCCAAAACTCGACGAGGGGGGACGGGACAGTGCCCCCTCGAATAACAGACCCAGGAGTAATCGAATTACCCCTACTAGTACGTCCACAATAGGATGATTTGTTCTAGTTCTGTTAGTAAATTTAGGTCTAGTAAAGCCAATGGTGACTTTACATGCCCGGGGAGACAGTAGTCAGTCCCCGGGTATGGAGTCTATGGTGGGGATCCTCTAGGACGCCCCGGCGTTACGGCACGGAGGGTGCGTTGTAACACACATAGCAAAGAATATGAGACCCTATGGAGTAAAAGACCCCATAGCCCATAGAACACATTGACATTCAAAGGAATTAACCACATTCATGTCCAAGAGTGGGGGAAAAAGAGTCTCACTCTTGGCAGGATGGAAAAAACAAACTCCAGAAATCCAGCAAAGCTGCTGGGGGACTCACTAGGTTAGGAAATTCAGCCTAAACAGAGAATTCTCCCTAACACTCGCCCCGCCCCCAGACTAAGGGACAGGAGGATTTAATCCACTCCTGGATGAATCTCATACCTCTAGTCAATGACATTTATCCTAGAGAGACCATCAGCATTTTGGTGGTGACACCCTGACCTGTGCTCAATGGTGAAATCAAACCCTTGCAGGCAGATCGACCATCTCAGTAGTTTTGGGTTTTCCCCTTTCATTTGCATTAACCATCTCAAGGGTTGGTGGTCAGTCTGAATGACAAAAGTAGAACCATACAAGTATGGCCTAAAGTTCTTCAGAGCCCACACGATAGCAAAGCATTCTCTTTCGATTGTTGCCCACCTTGTTTTAGGATCCTTCAGCTTGCGGCTGATGAAGCAAACGGGGTGCTCCCTACCTTTCCCATCCCGTTGACTGAGTAGGGCACCTATTCCTACATTTGAAGCATCTGTCTGCACAATGAAAGTTTGGCGGTAATCAGGAGCTCTGAGTACTGGGGCTTGGCAAAGAGCCTTTTTCAGGTTTTCAAAAGCTTGATTGCACTCCTCGTTCCATCTAACCTTTTTAGGAAATGTGGGCGAGGAGATGACATTCAGTGGAGAAGCTATGGTCCCATAGTTCTCAATGAAATTCCTGTAATACCCAGTGAGGCCTAGGAAGGCTCTCACTTGGGTCTGAGTAGTAGTTGTTGTCCAATTTTGCACATTTCAATCTTACTGAGCAAAGGCCTTATTTCTCCACCTCCTACCTCATGTCCAAGATAGACTACCTTACTCTGTCCAATTGGGCATGTACTCGCCTTTATGGTCAGATTGGCTTGTCCAAGAGCCTGCAAAACATCTCTCAGGTGGGTTACATGTTCTTCCCAGGAATTGCTGAACACTGCTATGTCATCCAAGTATGCCATGCAGAAGTTCTCCGTCCCATTCAGAACCTGGTTTACCATCCGTTGAAATGTAACAGGTGCATTCTTCAATCCGAAAGGCATTACCTTAAACTGGTATAAGCCAACAGGGGTAGAAAATGCAGTTTTCTCCTTGGCATGGTCTGTCAGGGCTATTTGCCAATAGCCTGACGTCAAGTCAAATGTGCTGAGGAACTTGGCTGCGCCAAGTTTGTCCACCAACTCATCTGTTCTTGGCAAAGGGTGGGCATCAGTCTTGGTGACTGCATTAAGAGCTCTATAATCCACGCAGAATCTAAGTTCTTTAGATCCGGCCTTTGGTACTAACACAACAGGGCTAGACCATGGACTAGTAGAGGGCTCTATTACCCCGAGATCAAGCATCTTGCTGACCTCACCTTTGATGTGGGTTCGTACGTTTTCTGACATTCGGTATCCTCTGCTTTTGACTGGCAGACAGTCACCAGTGAGTATGTCATGCTGGCCCCAAGGGGTCAAGCATGGTGAAAGCGAGAACAGAGAGGCACACTGATTCAACATAGATTTGCACTCTTCTTGTTGCTCAGGTGTCAGATTTGAAGAGAGATTTACTCCTTCAATTTTTTCGTCTAAAGGTAAGCCTCTGAGGAGATCCGGAAGAGCTTTACTCTCTTCTTCTTCCTCGGATGATGCTAGAAGCAACGCTCCTACATCAGGTCTTGAGACATACGCTTTGAGTCGGTTGGTGTGGAATACTGTCTGAGCCTCCTTGGGATTGCCCAAGTCCACCAGATAGTTGACCTCTCCGAGTTTACCCACAACTCTGAAGAGTCCCATCCATTTGTCTTGCAAGGCCCTATGCCTTGTTGGGATCATAACGAGAACAAGCTGGTCTTGAGCGAACTCAACCATTTTAGCCTTTTGATCATGCCAGTGCTTGACCAATGCTTGTCCAGCTTTCAAGTTATCGCCTGCTTCTGTCATCATGTGCGGCATTCTCCTCCGGAGACCTATCACGTAGTCAGTCACTCTGACTGGCTTGGGGGAAGGAGCACTCTCCAACCCCTCCTTAATCAGGGCCAATGGACCTCTGACGGGATGACCATAGAGAAGTTCAAAGGGAGAATAACCTACTCCCTCCTGAGGGACTCCTCTATAAGCAAATAGAAGGCATGGCAGTAGAAGGTCCCACTTACGCTTAAGGGGTTCCTCTAAAGCACCTATCATGCTCTTCATGGTTCGTTTGAACTGTTCTACCAACCCATTGGTTTGTGGGTGGTACGCCGTTGAGAACTTGTAAGTAACTCCAAAGGTTTTCCACATGGCTTTCATGTAGTGGGACATAAAGTTTGACCCCCTGTCAGAGATTACTTCCTTAGGAAACCCGACCCTGGTAAAAATACCAAGGAGGGCCATAGCCACAGCCGGAGCTGTAACAGTCCTCATAGGAATTGCCTCAGGATACCTCGTAGCATGGTCTACTACAACAAGTATAAACCTGTTGCCTGAGGAGGTTGGAGGATCAAGGGGACCAACAATGTCAATCCCTATTCTCTCAAATGGGACACCCACAACTGGGAGAGGCACTAAAGGTGCCACATTCTTGGAGCCAACCTTACCAGAGGTCTGGCAGGTGTGGCAGCTCCTGCAGTGTTTTTCTACTTCAGCCCCCATCTTTGGCCAATAAAAGTAGGGAGAGAGCCTTTCCTTAGTATTCTTGAAACTCAAGTGACCATCCAAAAGAATCTCGTGGGCTAACTGCAAGAACTGTGGTCTGTTCTCTTGGGGTACTACAAGTCGTTTGTAGTCTCCAGGTGAAGACTCGGTCGGTTCACTGTAGAAGAGGCCATCTTCCCAGTGCAACCTGTATTTCCCAGGCTCTTGCCATTCAGCCTGAACTTCTGCCTGGTGGCGAAGACCTTCCAGAGTTGGACATTCTCTCTGTCCCTTACTGAAGTCTGCCCTGCTGGGTCCACCTTCTGCCAGTAAAGACTGCAGCTCAGGATGGTCAACAGGATCCAGATCTCCAATTAGTTCCTGGCCTTCCATTAGCTCTTCTTCAGAGTCTAATTCTACCACACAGGGTTGTACCTCCCTCTCAGCCTCAGCTGGAGGTGGAGTTAATGGTGTATCTTTCGACAACCGCGGGGAAGTCCTTGTTGGCTGCACTGAAATGCTGGCTGCTGGTTTCGGGGTAGAATTCTTAGGTTTCTCTTTCGCTTCTGATTTCTTTGAGACAGCAGCGGACAATTCCAGTGGAGCAGGAGTGATTTCTTTCTTCATCACCTCCTGGGGAGTACCGCGCATGGTTCTCTCCATTGCAGGTCTGGTTAGCTCCTGTAACCGTTTACTAGGAGGTCTGGGGGTTTGTGATACAACTCCGAGAGTTTTCAAATCGTAACCCAACAGAACGCGTCCTGGTACCTCACTCTGTATGCTGACAGGTATCTTCACAGTCATGTCGTTACACTGGATGAGAACTGGTAATTGGGGAAGCATCTGCACAGGCCCTCCAGCTAACTTGGTGAGGCGTTTGGGTGCCTTAGCAACATCCTCAGCCTGAAAAAACGATTTCTCCACCACAGTTATGCTGGCCCCAGTGTCCCTAATGGCAGGAGTCTCCTGACCATTCACCTGGACACTGTCCTTATAATACTCTTTAGTATTATCGGGGATAGAATTATAGACGTCTAGATTCTGTTGTTCCCACAACCCCAGAGACACTAAAGAAACGCTGGCTGAGACTCCAATGGGTTCATCAGCCAGCAGTAGAAAGTTTCCACTTGCCATTTGGACTTCCACCTCTGGAGCGAAGGCTAAGGAGACAAGCTGGACCCCTGAAGGTTTACCCTTACATCTGGGATCTCCTTTCACGTGGTCAGTCGAGCCACAAACAAAGCATTTACCGAATGCTTTCTGGAATGGTGGCTTGTTCTGGCCTCCTTACGGTTTGGCACCAGAAGACACACTATTCTGCTGCGGTTTTCCTTGTGGCTTACCCTTCTGGTTTTGTTTGGGGCCCTCTTTGGAATTTGAGTTATTCGAATTCTCTTTTGAGTCTTTCTTAGGCTGTTTTCCCTCATCCTTTTTCTGAGTTGCCCCAGAATCCTTATAAGTAGCCCTGTTGGCAACCCACAAGTCAGCAGCCTAAGGTAGCTTCCTGGAATCCAATTCCTGCGAATCAGCCAAGTGCTGTCTGAGCTCAGGAGAACAGGCATCATAAATAGACTCCAACATAAAAAGATTCTTCATACCCTCATAAGTGTTCACTTTGTAACCCTTAATCCATCCCTCTAAGTTTTTCAACCCTTCACTCACCCAGGTAGCCCAAGAGGTACCATCATGCTTTTGGGGGTTCTAAACCTCTGAAGATACTGGGAAGGGGTCTTCCCGAATCTAGCTATCAAAGCTAGTTTCACACTTTAGTAATCCTTCTTATCCGCCTCCCCCAACTCTATTACCACATCAGTCGCAACAGGGTGGAGCCTAGAGAACAACCAGGGAAGCAAATCATTCCCGGTGATGTCCTGGAGCCCATGATTGTACTCAAACAGTTTTAACCAATCCAAAACATCCAATCTCGGTTCATACATACCCACTAATTCCTTCGGCATCTGGGGTCTTTTGGGACTGGAGCTTCTAGAGGAACCAGAGGAGAGAGAAGCATTTTCCACGGACAACTTTTTCATCTCTAACTCGTGATTAAGTTCTATTTCTCTGAGTCTTAACTCAGCTTGCTTCTGCTCAGCCTGGGCATTCATCCGTCTGAACTCGAGCTCTTGGTTTCTTTCAGATTGAGCCAAGAACCGTCTGTATTCTAATTCGAGCTTCATTTTTTCAAGTTCAAAATAAGCAGGGTTACATGTGGGACCTGGTATGGGCCCCGTAGGTACAGTAGGTAAGGCAGACAGAGGCTCAGATTGGCTAACTTCATTAGGTTCACTTTCCTCTTCTGACTCATTATCAAGACTTTGATTCAGATCAATACCATTACTGTTTTCTACATTCGCTGGAGACGTTAGTTCCTCTGAACCAGTACCCAGACTTTGGTTTTCCAGCAATCTCGCTATCAGTTCTACTTTCTTGCCTCTTACAGAAAGATTCTCTTGTCTACAGAGGGCTCGTAAACTCTCAGTATTTCCACCTGACAAGGATTCTTGACTGTAAACGTCCATAGTAGACATGTTTTTGAAAGTTGCTTTTAGTGCTAAGCTTTGTGGTTAGTTATCCTAAAGTGTTGAAAAGCACTCTAAACTGTATACTCGATACAAATCCCACCGCTGTACACCAGTGTTAGGCGGAAATCTGTGCAGTTCCCTCTGGGACCACTGCAAAAGATTTAGGACTACAGGTGTTTGGCAGTAAACCCACTTGGTAGCAGTCTGTACCACACAGATTCACTTGGTAGCTGTGGATGAGCAGTCAGACTTCCCTCAAGAAGAGTTAGGCAGTATGTGGAGTATACAAAATAGGGCAATTTACACAGTAGAACAAGCAAACACGGAACAAGGCTTCGGTGTAAAGATATATGGTTATTTATTTCTAAAAACACATCTATGGAAAACACTCTGGCACTAATACGGCAAACAACTTCAATCACAATTACTATAAGTAAATCAATCCCCCTAACAATAGTTCGACAAGTCTAGGTTCAACGGCACCACTTATTTGCAGACAGAGGTGAATGCTTTAACCTAGATGGCACTCTAGTATTCGTTAGGACGGGAGAGAAAAGGCAGGGTATAAAATCAACTCGGTACCAACTCTTTTACGAACAAATGCAAGGCAAGTAAGGCAGGGTCTACTGTAGATCACAAAGTTCAGAGACCAGGCCCACTCGGAGAGAGGCAAGGCGATATGTCCCAAAAAGTATCACAGTGGAAATGCATTTCGAGTCTTTGTCGCAAATTGTTATAGAAAGATTGGACCAGTTCAGAACAGAAAGTTAAGAAGGCTTGGAGGCAACCCAATGGAGAGGGGAGGATTCAGACACCTCATGCTAACCGACAAAAGGGAAGCCAGGCGGACACGGTACCTTGTTTGTGGAGAGACAGCTCCAACGGGGGCAGTTGTTCCTGGTGGTGGATGCAAGTTGGGGCTTTGGCAAGAGTAGAGATGATCTCGTCGTCGAAGGAAAGTTGAAGATCGTTGCACCACCAGGGAAGAGACCAGCTGCGGAGTGCTCTGTCACAAGGCACCACCTTTTGGTCGCGGTACAGGGGTTAGTGGCTATCCGGTTGCCGTGGTGCTGTGCACGAGCAATTCGACCAATGCGTCCTGGAACGAAGAAAAAGCAAAGGGGACTGGTTGTTCCCACCAGTCAGGGGAAGAGACTCTCCGGCGGGGAGATCTCCTCTGTCGTCGGGAAGTGGTGAGTCGGTTCAGCAGGGCTCCACCGGAGGTGTCGTCGTTGCAGGTCGGCTCAGCTTTACCCTCGTCGGATTCTTAGGTCCTGTGGCGACTTCTGAAGATCCAGTCCCAAAAGCCTGCTTTTATGCAGAAAACCCCCATTCATTCAGCCTAGCTGTCAATCAAAACACGCTAAGTGGTGAGCGGGGTGGCTCACCACTTGGGCCAATCACACCAGAGTGCGACTTGAGTTGGCAAGGCAACTCAGTCCAGGGTGCCTAAACCCCCTCCTACACCCCATGTGGTACCCAGACAGAATGGCACCACTTTGGAGGGCCTCTGTGCAGAAGCCCGCCAAAAGTGGAACAAAGGGCTCAACCTTTGGTTTAGGAGTCACAGAGACGAACACAGACACCATTTTAAAAACCGAGTTCTGGCAGAAAATACCAACCGATAGATTTATTTAAAATAAATAAACCGGTGGTATGTTAGAGATTAACGAGAAAAAGTATTAACCTCCAACAATGGGAAGAATCACATAGGGTTATATTCGGGGTCGAATATAACAAGTAGTTTCCACTGCCACCAGCCAAAACTCGACGAGGGGGGACGGGACAGTGCCCCCTCGAATAACAGACCCAGGAGTAATCGAATTACCCCTACTAGTACGTCCACAATAGGATGATTTGTTCTAGTTCTGTTAGTAAATTTAGGTCTAGTAAAGCCAATGGTGACTTTACATGCCGGGGAGACAGTAGTCAGTCCCCGGGTATGGAGTCTATGGTGGGGATCCTCTAGGACGCCCCGGCGTTACGGCACGGAGGGTGCGTTGTAACACACATAGCAATGAATATGAGACCCTATGGAGTAAAAGACCCCATAGCCCATAGAACACATTGACATTCAAAGGAATTAACCACATTCATGTCCAAGAGTGGGGGAAAAAGAGTCTCACTCTTGGCAGGATGGAAAAAACAAACTCCAGAAATCCAGCAAAGCTGCTGGGGGACTCACTAGGTTAGGAAATTCAGCCTAAACAGAGAATTCTCCCTAACACTCGCCCCCCCCCCCCAGACTAAGGGACAGGAGGATTTAATCCACTCCTGGATGAATCTCATACCTCTAGTCGATGACATTTATCCTAGAGAGACCATCAGCATTTTGGTGGTGACACCCTGACCTGTGCTCAATGGTGAAATCAAACCCTTGCAGGCAGATCGACCATCTCAGTAGTTTTGGGTTTTCCCCTTTCATTTGCATTAACCATCTCAAGGGTTGGTGGTCAGTCTGAATGACAAAAGTAGAACCATACAAGTATGGCCTAAAGTTCTTCAGAGCCCACACGATAGCAAAGCATTCTCTTTCGATTGTTGCCCACCTTGTTTTAGGATCCTTCAGCTTGCGGCTGATGAAGCAAACGGGGTGCTCCCTACCTTTCCCATCCCGTTGACTGAGTAGGGCACCTATTCCTACATTTGAAGCATCTGTCTGCACAATGAAAGTTTGGCGGTAATCAGGAGCTCTGAGTACTGGGGCTTGGCAAAGAGCCTTTTTCAGGTTTTCAAAAGCTTGATTGCACTCCTCGTTCTATCTAACCTTTTTAGGAAATGTGGGCGAGGAGATGACATTCATTGGAGAAGCTATGGTCCCATAGTTCTCAATGAAATTCCTGTAATACCCAGTGAGGCCTAGGAAGGCTCTCACTTGGGTCTGAGTAGTAGTTGTTGTCCAATTTTGCACACTTCAATCTTACTGAGCAAAGGCCTTATTTCTCCACCTCCTACCTCATGTCCAAGATAGACTACCTTACTCTGTCCAATTGGGCATTTACTCGCCTTTATGGTCAGATTGGCTTGTCCAAGAGCCTGCAAAACATCTCTCAGGTGGGTTACATGTTCTTCCCAGGAATTGCTGAACACTGCTATGTCATCCAAGTATGCCATGCAGAAGTTCTCCGTCCCATTCAGAACCTGGTTTACCATCCGTTGAAATGTAGCAGGTGCATTCTTCAATCCGAAAGGCATTACCTTAAACTGGTATAAGCCAACGGGGGTAGAAAATGCAGTTTTCTCCTTGGCAAGGTCTGTCAGGGCTATTTGCCAATAGCCTGACGTCAAGTCAAATGTGCTGAGGAACTTGGCTGCGCCAAGTTTGTCCACCAACTCATCTGTTCTTGGCAAAGGGTGGGCATCAGTCTTGGTGACTGCATTAAGAGCTCTATAATCCACGCAGAATCTAAGTTCTTTAGATCCGGCCTTTGGTACTAACACAACAGGGCTAGACCATGGACTAGTAGAGGGCTCTATTACCCCGAGATCAAGCATCTTGCTGACCTCACCTTTGATGTGGGTTCGTACGTTTTCTGACATTCGGTATCCTCTGCTTTTGACTGGCAGACAGTCACCAGTGAGTATGTCATGCTGGCCCCAAGGGGTCAAGCATGGTGAAAGCGAGAACAGAGAGGCACACTGATTCAACATAGATTTGCACTCTTCTTGTTGCTCAGGTGTCATATTTGAAGAGAGATTTACTCCTTCAATTTTTTCGTCTAAAGGTAAGCCTCTGAGGAGATCCGGAAGAGCTTTACTCTCTTCTTCTTCCTCGGATGATGCTAGAAGCAACGCTCCTACATCAGGTCTTGAGACATACGCTTTGAGTCGGTTGGTGTGGAAGACTGTCGGAGCCTCCTTGGGATTGCCCAAGTCCACCAGATAGTTGACCTCTCCGAGTTTACCCACAACTCTGAAGAGTCCCATCCATTTGTCTTGCAAGGCCCTATGCCTTGTTGGGATCATAACAAGAACGAGCTGGTCTTGAGCGAACTCAACCATTTTAGCCTTTTGATCATGCCAGTGCTTGACCAATGCTTGTCCAGCTTTCAAGTTATCGCCTGCTTCTGTCATCATGTGTGACATTCTCCTCCGGAGACCTATCACGTAGTCAGTCACTCTGACTGGCTTGGGGGAAGGAGCACTCTCCAACCCCTCCTTAATCAGGGCCAATGGACCTCTGACGGGATGACCATAGAGAAGTTCAAAGGGAGAATAACCTACTCCCTCCTGAGGGACTCCTCTATAAGCAAATAGAAGGCATGGCAGTAGAAGGTCCCACTTACGCTTAAGGGGTTCCTCTAAAGCACCTATCATGCTCTTCATGGTTCGTTTGAACTGTTCTACCAACCCATTGGTTTGTGGGTGGTACGCCGTTGAGAACTTGTAAGTAACTCCAAAGGTTTTCCACATGGCTTTCATGTAGTGGGACATAAAGTTTGACCCCCTGTCAGAGATTACTTCCTTAGGAAACCCGACCCTGGTAAAAATACCAAGGAGGGCCATAGCCACAGACGGAGCTGTAACAGTCCTCATAGGAATTGCCTCAGGATACCTCGTAGCATGATCTACTGCAACAAGTATAAACCTGTTGCCTGAGGAGGTTGGAGGATCAAGGGGACCAACAATGTCAATCCCTATTCTCTCAAATGGGACACCCACAACTGGGAGAGGCACTAAAGGTGCCACATTCTTGGAGCCAACCTTACCAGAGGTCTGGCAGGTGTGGCAGCTCCTGCAGTGTTTTTCTACTTCAGCCCCCATCTTAGGCCAATACAAGTAGAGAGAGAGCCTTTCCTTAGTATTCTTGAAACTCAAGTGACCATCCAAAAGAATCTCGTGGGCTAACTGCAAGAACTGTGGTCTGTTCTCTTGGGGTACTACAAGTCGTTTGTAGTCTCCAGGTGAAGACTCGGTCGGTTCACTGTAGAAGAGGCCATCTTCCCAGTGCAACCTGTATTTCCCAGGCTCTTGCCATTCAGCCTGAACTTCTGCCTGGTGGCGAAGACCTTCCAGAGTTGGACATTCTCTCTGTCCCTTACTGAAGTCTGCCCTGCTGGGTCCACCTTCTGCCAGTAAAGACTGCAGCTCAGGATGGTCAACAGGATCCAGATCTCCAATTAGTTCCTGGCCTTCCATTAGCTCTTCTTCAGAGTCTAATTCTATCACACAGGGTTGTACCTCCCTCTCAGCCTCAGCTGGAGGTGGAGTTACTGGTGTATCTTTCGACAACCGCGGGGAAGTCCTTGTTGGCTGCACTGAAATGCTGTCTGCTGGTTTCGGGGTAGAAGTCTTAGCTTTCCCTTTCGCTTCTGATTTCTTTGAGACAGCAGCGGACAATTCCAGTGGAGCAGGAGTGATTTCTTTCTTCATCACCTCCTGGGGAGTACCGCGCATGGTTCTCTCCATTGCAGGTCTGGTTAGCTCCTGTAACCGTTTACTAGGAGGTCTGGGGGTTTGTGATACAACTCCGAGAGTTTTCAAATCGTAACCCAACAGAACGCGTCCTGGTACCTCACTCTGTATGCTGACAGGTATCTTCACAGTCATGTCGTTACACTGGATGAGAACTGGTAATTGGGGAAGCATCTGCACAGGCCCTCCAGCTAACTTGGTGAGGCGTTTGGGTGCCTTAGCAACATCCTCAGCCTGAAAAAACGATTTCTCCACCACAGTTATGCTGGCCCCAGTGTCCCTAATGGCAGGAGTCTCCTGACCATTCACCTGGACACTGTCCTTATAATACTCTTTAGTATTATCGGGGATAGAATTATAGACGTCTAGATTCTGTTGTTCCCACAACCCCAGAGACACTAAAGAAACGCTGGCTGAGACTCCAATGGGTTCATCAGCCAGCAGTAGAAAGTTTGCACTTGCCATTTGGACTTCCACCTCTGGAGCGAAGGCTAAGGAGACAAGCTGGACCCCTGAAGGTTTACCCTTACATCTGGGATCTCCTTTCACGTGGTCAGTCGAGCCACAAACAAAGCATTTACCGAATGCTTTCTGGAATGGTGGCTTGTTCTGGCCTCCTTACGGTTTGGCACCAGAAGACACACTATTCTGCTGCGGTTTTCCTTGTGGCTTACCCTTCTGGTTTTGTTTGGGGCCCTCTTTGGAATTTGAGTTATTCGAATTCTCTTTTGAGTCTTTCTTAGGCTGTTTTCCCTCATCCTTTTTCTGAGTTGCCCCAGAATCCTTATGAGTAGCCCTGTTGGCAACCCACAAGTCAGCAGCCTAAGGTAGCTTCCTGGAATCCAATTCCTGCGAATCAGCCAAGTGCTGTCTGAGCTCAGGAGAACAGGCATCATAAATAGACTCCAACATAAAAAGATTCTTCATACCCTCATAAGTGTTCACTTTGTAACCCTTAATCCATCCCTCTAAGTTTTTCAACCCTTCACTCACCCAGGTAGCCCAAGAGGTACCATCATGCTTTTGGGGGTTCTAAACCTCTTAAGATACTGGGAAGGGCTCTTCCCGAATCTAGCTATCAAAGCTAGTTTCACACTTTCGTAATCCTTCTTATCCGCCTCCCCCAACTCCATTACCACATCAGTCGCAACAGGGTGGAGCCTAGAGGACAACCAGGGAAGCAAATCATTCCCGGTGATGTCCTGGAGCCCATGATTGTACTCAAACAGTTTTAACCAATCCAAAACATCCAATCTCGGTTCATACATACCCACTAATTCCTTCGGCATCTGGGGTCTTTTGGGACTGGAGCTTCTAGAGGAACCAGAGGAGAGAGAAGCATTTTCCACAGACAACTTTTTCATCTCTAACTCGTGATTAAGTTCTATTTCTCTGAGTCTTAACTCAGCTTGCTTCTGCTCAGCCTGGGCATTCATCCGTCTGAACTCGAGCTCTTGGTTTCTTTCAGATTGAGCCAAGAACCCTTTGTATTCTAATTCGAGCTTAATTTTTTCAAGTTCAAAATAAGCAGGGTTACATGTGGGACCTGGTATGGGCCCCGTAGGTACAGTAGGTAAGGCAGACAGAGGCTCAGAGTGGCTAACTTCATTAGGTTCACTTTCCTCTTCTGACTCATTATCAAGACTTTGATTCAGATCAATACCATTACTGTTTTCTACATTCGCTGGAGACGTTGGTTCCTCTGAACCAGTACCCAGACTTTGGTTTTCCAGCAATCTCGCTATCAGTTCTACTTTCTTGCCTCTTACAGAAAGATTCTCTTGTCTACAGAGGGCTTGTAAACTCTCCGTATTTCCACCTGACAAGGATTCTTGACTGTAAACTTCCATAGTAGACATGTTTTTTAAAGTTGATTTTAGTGCTAAGCTTTGTGGTTAGTTATCCTAAAGTGTTGAAAAGCACTCTAAACTGTATACTCGATACAAATCCCACCGCTGTACACCAGTGTTAGGCAGAAACCTGTGCAGTTCCCTCTGGGACCACTGCAAAAGATTTAGGACTGCAGGTGTTTGGCAGTAAACCCACTTGGTAGCAGTCTGTACCACACAGATTCACTTGGTAGCTGTGGCTGAGCAGTCAGACTTCCCTCAAGAAGAGTTAGGCAGTATGTGGAGTATACAAAATAGGGCAATTTACACAGTAGAACAAGCAAACACGGAACAAGGCTTCGGTGTAAAGATATATGGTTATTTATTTCTAAAAACACATCTATGGAAAACACTCTGGCACTAATACGGCAAACAACTTCAATCACAATTACTATAAGTAAATCAATCCCCCTAACAATAGTTCGACAAGTCTAGGTTCAACGGCACCACTTATTTGCAGACAGAGGTGAATGCTTTAACCTAGATGGCACTCTAGTATTCATTAGGACGGGAGAGAAAAGGCAGGGTATAAAATCAACTCGGTACCAACTGTTTTACGAAGAAATGCAAGGCAAGTAAGGCAGGGTCTACTGTAGATCGCAAAGTTCAGAGGCCAGGCCCACTCGGAGAGAGGCAAGGCGATATGTCCCAAAAAGTATCACAGTGGAAATGCACTTCGAGTCTTTGTCGCAAATTGTTATAGAAAGATTGGACCAGTTCAGAACAGAAAGTTAAGAAGGCTTGGAGGCAACCCAATGGAGAGGGGAGGATTCAGACACCTCATGCTAACCGACACAAGGGAAGCCAGGCGGACACGGTACCTTGTTTGTGGAGAGACAGCTCCGGCGGGTGCAGTTGTTCCTGGTGGTGGATGCACGTCGGGGC
The DNA here is from genome assembly GCF_040938575.1 of Ambystoma mexicanum. NCBI lineage: Eukaryota > Metazoa > Chordata > Amphibia > Caudata > Ambystomatidae > Ambystoma > Ambystoma mexicanum. Next base: position 830,121,567 of record NC_090926.1, on the reverse strand, counting down.
TTTGCCAAGAGAAGAGATGATCTCGTCGTCGAAGGAAAGTTGAAGATCATTGCACCACCAGGGAAGAGACCAGCCGCGGAGTGCTCCGTCACAAGGCACCACCTTTTGGTCACGGTACAGGGGTTAGTGGCTATCCGGTTGCTGGGGTGCTCTGCACGGGTAATTCGACCACTGCATCCTGGAACGAAGAAAAAGCAAAGGGGACTGGTTGTTCCCACCAGTCAGGGGAAGAGACTCTCCGGCGGGGAGATCTCCTCTGTCGTCGGGAAGTGGTGAGTCGGTTCAGCAGGGCTCCACCGGAGGTGTCGTCGTTGCAGGTCGGCTCAGCTTTACCCTCGTCGGATTCTTAGGTCCTGTGGGGACTTCTGAAGATCCAGTCCCAAAAGCCCTGCTTTTATGCAGAAAGCCCCCATTCATTCAGCCTAGCTGTCAATCAAAACACGCTAAGTGGTGAGCGGGGTGGCTCACCACTTGGGCCAATCACACCAGAGTGCGACTTGAGTTGGCAAGGCAACTCAGTCCAGGGTGCCTAAACCCCCTCCCACACCCCCTGTGGTACCCAGACAGAATGGCACCACTTTGGAGGGCCTCTGTGCAGAAGCCCGCCAAAAGTGGAACAAAGGGCTCAACCTTTGGTTTAGGAGTCACAGAGACGAACACAGACGCCATTTTAAAAACCGAGTTCTGGCAGAAAATACCAACCGATAGATTTATTTAAAATAAATAAACCGGTGGTATGTTAGAGATTAACGAGAAAAGGTATTAACCTCCAACAATGGTAAGAATCCCATAGGGTTATATTCGGGGTCGAATATAACAAGTAGTTTCCACTGCCACTAGCCAAAACACGACGAGGGGGGACGGGACAGTGCCCCCTCGAATAACAGACCCAGGAGTAATCAAATTACCCCTACTAGTACGTCCACAATAGGATGGTTTGTACTAGTTCTGTTAGTAAATTTAGGTCTAGTAAAGCCAATGGTGACTTTACATGCCCGGGGAGACAGTAGTCAGTCCCCGGGTATGGAGTCTATGGTGGGGATCATCTAGGACGCCCCGGCGTTACGGCACGGAGGGTGCGTTGTACCACACATAGCAAAACATATGAGACCCTATGGAGTAAAAGACCCCATAGCCCATAGAACACAATGACATTCAAAGGAATTAACCACATTCATGTCCAAGAGTGGGAGAAAAAGAGTCTCACTCTTGGCAGGATGGAAAAAACAAACTCCAGAAATCCAGCAAAGCTGCTGGGGGACTCACTAGGTTAGGAAATTCAGCCTAAGCAGAGAATTCTCCCTAACAATTCCTAATGCAACACTGATATTTTTTTGAGTGACAGCGCTTAGATGGCTTGGCTGTATATGCTATATAAATACCAATAGCAATAGCAATCACAACAGACTAGTGATTGATAGTGGGAAAGAAGATACCATGAGAAGTTGGGGATTTGGAGGTGGGTTAAGGAGCCAGTTGTGGGTAGAACATTTTCTGTGTATCATGACAAAACCATGTGAATCTGACGAGACTACAGCGGCAAAGCCGCAAGACGTGCTCAGAAAAAATGAGTGATGAGTGATATGGGGTAATTTCAGAGAGTTAGGGAGGGAAAAAACAATTGAGTGAAGGGAGGGCTCCTGGGAAAAAGAAAAGGGACTTTTTAATTCTGAGCAATTTTTCCTGATTTTGCGTGAATCGGCGACCCGCTACTCCATGTGAGTAATTTCTGTTATTGGAAATCGATACTTTGACATTATCGAGGGAATAATGAGTTAGCAAAACAAGTTGTAACATCTGCAGAGCATACGTCTACTGGGCAGGGAGCAATGGGTGTTTGGTAACACATTAATGGTGTGACTGGGCCAGTGGCCATTGCTAGTTCGCCCAAAAGAATATGCGTGGACCACTTACAGAAGCCATGGCCAAAGGCCATAGCTAATGAAACGTCAAGAAACTATGCAGCATATTCAGATGTGGCCGCCAGCCATGACATTAAGCTATTGGTGTAACACGTATAGTGCCTTCGGCAGAAGTCCATGACTAGTGGGCCCTGATGAAACTAAGGTACAGAAAAACCATTGAAAGTCAGTGAAAAACCATTTGTTAAGAAAGAGTTAAGGTGATCAGATTTAACGCAACATACCCCCCATGAAATTCAGCACTCGCATTTCAATTAAGTCCACCTCTGAGAAGAAAATGCATCACATGAACCAAACAGTGATAGGGGGTAATGACCAGGAGAGGGCCAGGGAGGAAATACATTATTGGGGAGAATGGGGGGACCATGGAAGAGGAGGGGGCGCTTATGAGTGCCTATAAGGACAGGGAAGAGTTTTGGATTTTGAAGCATTATCGGGTGAATACCGGGGGCATCATGGGGATATGGGTAGTACAATGCTGCTGTATGTGTAGTTAATTGCCATTATCAGGGCAACCCCACGGGAATGTGGTGAGAGTGAAAAAAAGATAATTTTACACCTGCTGTGATCACATCTCCTAGGCATGGGGTAATGGTCTCTGTGCCCAAGGTCATGACTAATGGGCCCCAAGGATCCTCTTGGTGCAACATGTACAGTGGCCATGGCAATGCCATGGCGAGATGGACCCCAAAAAAACCTACTGGTGCAACATACACAGAGGCCACAGGCAAATTATCCTATATTTACATTTTTCCATTTCAGTTGACGTTTTATTTTTTCATTCTGTCATAACTTCATTGTTGTTTTGGTGAGAAAGAGAGAGAGAGAGAGAGAGAGAGAGAGAGAGAGAGAGAGAAAGAGAGAGAGACTTTGACTGTGCTGTAGTAGCAGACACAGAATTATCGCACGGATTATAGCATTCCGTAAGGCTCCGAGTCATGCTTTAGCTCTGTTTCTACTTCCGCAAAAGGTCGTGCTGAGAATTAGTAGGGCACTTTCTGCTTCCGCGCTGCACTATGTTTTCTGTTTCTAAAAATAAAACAAATGGTTTCTTTGTTAGCCAGAGAAAAAAGATCAATACTACTGGCATGCATTTGCATTCGTTTCCCCATGCATCCCTTTCACTGGGCAGGGCACATGAGAATACGCCAGCGGCACCAAAGGATCATCGAGTGCATTCTTGATCATTTGGGGTTGCTTCTTTTGAGACATTTCTTTTCCAAACTTATTTTTTCTTTCTTTTAGACCATTGTATGTGGTGTCGAATTGCTTAACAGAGCAAGACGGGATATTTTAAGAAACATTTGGTTGCATGTGACATGCACGTTAGAAAGGGGCCACTGCATGTACAAGGATCAAAGTGCACGCGTCTACTATTCTGTTTGCAAGATGAAACAAGCGTCCCCACCTACCGTCCTTAATGATACACAGCATGGAATCCCCGTTTTCCATGGCCCACCACGTCCCCCCTTAAACTTTGCCATGCGCTTGTTCTTTATATAATAGATTACGCAGAAAGAATGAACACTGTTTCTCCTTTCCTGCCAGTGAAAATACCCATGTATCGAAAGGGAAGGTCAGGGCTCCCTTTCATTTCGGCTTCATGATGCACGATGACGTGCAGTCTCTCAAGACATTAGGGTGCACATAGAATATATGAGTCACAGAATACCCTTGCGATCAGGTTCATTATTTATTTAAAGAGATTATCACGGCGCACCGAGCACAACAACTAATACATTTCTCATTTTAAAACTGCTTAGAGCTCAACTGTTCTTTCATCTAATCCATAATGCATCTGGTTAGCATTACAGCGCTGATAAGCTTCCTTGCCGAGGGGTAATATACCCACTTGGCTCGTTGTGCTGATACTATGAGAAAAATGTGATCAGAACCATTAGCTGCAATGCCAACACATATAGCAGATCGAAATGGAAAGTTGGTCTTCTGAAAATGGGTCAGCAAAACATGAACCTTTATCAAATTCCGTATGACTAAGGGTTCAGCAAAAACGGTGACACATTGACAGCCCAGCAAACAATATATGTATATTACTAATAAAGAAATGGGCCTCATTCCGAGTATGGCGGTAAGGGATAGCGGCCACCGCTAACGAGAGCGGTGGCGGTAATCCCTTACCGCCATACTCCGAGTTCCCTTTGCGCCATGGTGGTTTTAACACCTGCTTTTAGCAGGTGTTAAAAACCATGGCGCTAAGGGACCTTGATGTTAATTACGCCACCGTAATTTACGGTGGCGTAATTGACGCCTTCCCCACTCCCATTATGCCCTATGGGGCAAGAATGGGAATGGGGAAGGGTAAATGGGGATTGGGGAATTACCGCCCCGCCAACCTTGGAATGGGGCGGTAATTCCGCCATCCACCAAGGCGCTGCCGGTCCGGGTACGGCGTCAACCAAGGCGTTAATAGCGCCATTGGTTAGCGCCGTACTCGGAATGAGGCCCATTATATTTTCTGAAAATTAGTACTTTTTTTAAAAAAAGCACACCTTTGAAATGTTGCAAAGAATTATACAGGCATATTTATGTGGTATTCAGGCTATTCGGCTGATGTACTCTTGTTCAGAAGAGAATTGCTTGCCATTTCGGTGCTGGACTGCCCTTGGGCAGGACAAAGACTGATATGTAGTAGACATTTCTCTTCTGTGAAGGGATGGTGAGATAAAGACTCTGGTTGAGACTTTAGCCCACGATATAGGCCGGTAGAGTGATACTCCCAGAACCCCCCTTTCTTGTTGGGGGTCAGGGGGATAAGTGCAAGACTCCCACAGCCAAAACAACTGTTGAGAGGGAGAGTCATTAGGAGATGGCTCAGGAAGAGTCTGAGGGCCTGATTCACAGCGCTTGTTTTTATGGGATCGCACCTTTATAAAAGGCTTCTGTGAATCAGGTTGTTAAAGTAGGGCAGACAGACCAAATCCCAGTAAGTAGCTCAAAGGGTTGAGTGCTTGCTGCTGCATTGTGTCTGTGTGTGAACTATAGGTTGCAGGTTTGAATCCTGGCAAGGCCATCTCTGCCTTTCATCTTTCCACGGTCGATAAATGAGTACCAACATTGGTTGGGTGATAATTTTATGTAAATGTTCTACGCACAGCGCTTTGGCAAAAGAGCAATAAATATTAAAACAAAATCAACATCGTATAACAAAACAAGAGTCTGCTACAGTCACATGGGGGCTGAGGAGGAGGAGTAGGTACAGAAAGAGTTGAGTCAATGCTGACAATTGAGGGTTGTCACTTTTACAAAGGGATGATAGGGAAGTTGGATACACAGGGCCTGGGCAGGCATTCCTTGTAGTGGTGGAAACAACTGACAAGGAGTACAAGGACTGGTTGGCAATACTTGACTGGATGTACAAGGAGATAATTTTATCTGCAGAAACACTACAGTGTTTTTGGTCAAAGAATACATTGGCTTGGCGTTAGAGTTACAGCTCAGCAAGGAGGTGATGCAGCAGACTTGTGGAGCACCCAGAAGAGGGGTAGGGTCTGTTGATGATGCTGAAGAAAATGGAAGAACAAACAGGTGGGGGAGACTGAGCTTCAACCCCAGCAGATGGAACAGAAGAAGATACTGGGGCACCTGCAACTGTGATTGCCCTTACACAGGGGGAAGGCAGCCACTTGCATCCACTGTCAAAGTTCAGATGGGCCAGATTTTGGATTGGATAGTGCCCCCTCATCCTGGGCATGGCAGAACATTAGCTTCCCCTAGAAAATGTCTCTGCGTGGGGGGAGTTCTGATATGCAATGTGTGCAAGCTACTATTGAAGCAGGGTATATCATAGAAAGGTTTCTCCCTAGGGAACACGGCAATGCAGAAGCACATGAAATAGAGACAACACCCTCCTAGTCCTAATGCACACATAATCAGCTTCCCGTGGTCCCTCTTCCACAGCACCCTCAACACGTGGGCATTGTTATAATGCAATGTCTTTGGGTTCCTCACAGGGGCACCCTTCTAGTGATTGGCCATGCTGACAAAAACAGCCCTCATCCTCTCAACCCTCTAAGTCTGCAAAGCACCTCTACCTTTTGCTGACACTGTGCCTGCTGCACCAGCCACACTATGGACCTTGTTGCAACCACCACAGCCTGTTAGTGATAGCCTTGTAGCTGTACTATTGTAGCAGGAATGGAGGGACAGACTGATGAGTCATTTTGGCATGTACTGCCTGCCTTACCAGATGAGCATCATTTAGGGGTAACAACACAAAGCAGAGGACTATGCCAGCACGAATTATATGTTTCACGACAACCCTGTGGCCTTATAGGTGAATGAATAACCATTCAGAAATAGGATAGGAAAAGAGACTGTGTAATGACCACTTTCAGACTCAGAGCTCAGGGGATAGTCCTCAAATATTGCAAGAGTTTCTCTCCAATTGTGTGACAATTATTTGTAATACTGAACTGACACCTTATTGTTCTGGAGAAAAATTCAGAAATGAGTAAATGAATTAATTTACATTACATGAAATAATGTGGAATCAAATTAATGGAAAAAATGCTTGCTTGGGATAACATAAAATTAAGAATGTGTGACTTGCAATGCATTCAAACATTCCCCAAGTCATACATCAAATATTTTTATTCGTTACACATTTGCAGTTTTAATCTGCAGCAAAATAAAAATAAAAAACACTGCCGGTTAATAATGGTACTCTTGAGTTAATAAATGTTCTGTGAAAGATAGAAAAACACAAATAGGCCCCATTCCGAATACGGCAGTAACAGTAAAACGTACAGTAACAGACTTGCTTCCACTTTTAATGCTCTGCTGAATTACAGGAAAGTGAAATACGCTGTAATTGTCCCTGGTGCTTATTCTGCTGGAGGACTTGTTGCCAGAGGAATTACTGACACGAACCAGTGATAATTCCTCTGGTGCTATGCTCACTACCAGATTAACTACAGAAAAATAAAAATGTATAAAATACTGTATTGCAACGTGAAATACTACCAAAATCCCACCAAACACAGGCAGTAAATTCACCAAAAACACAAGCGGTGGAGATACATGTATCCATGTGATGAAAATTAACACCCAGTTGCACCCGATATGTCCTTAAATGGAATGTATTTCCTGCGCCCACCCCAAACACGCTACCAAACATAAGGCAGCCACTAGCGGTAGCTAACTTTGAGCACACAAACATACTGCTGTCTATTGAAATGCAGTGGCATTGGCTGAATGTGACCTTATACAACCTACACACATGTGGAGGAGACACTGTGTGTAAGAAGAGCCCCCAATCTCCAGGTCAGGCCATCACCCTGGGCACTCACTAGTGGGAAGCTAATTACACTGTACCACCTGAGCAGGGAGAGTATAGCTGAGCTACTCACCTTAATAAAGACATAGGGAGATGGATCAACATAAGAACAGCCATCTCACCACTGCTGAAGATGGAGCTGGCACTGCACTTTTTGCAAAGCGAAAGATGTGATGGATGGAAGGTTTAGAATGAATCTAACCTTTGGCATTACTCTGGGCAACCCTATAGACCATTGTTCTTACCCTGCCAGTCCATTACAGAAAGGGGAAAGACCATATGCTAATTAGGCTTCTTCCCAACCCAAAAGGGGCAGTCCAACCCAAACTGCTTGATGACATCCCTTCTGCACGAAACAACAATCTTCCCCAGCCATGGTTCGGCCTCGTTGGGACTCATCCGTGAGTAGTAACTTGGGTCTCTGGGCCCAGTACACAGGCAACCCATGTCTGGACATACCCATCCCACTAGGGGTGACTACCGCAAAATGGAAAAAAGGTGATGACTGTCAAATTTAGAATTAATCGTAACCTCTGGCATTGCTCTGGGCAACCCTCCAGACTATTGTGAAGCCCAAACTGCTTGCTCACATCCCCTTTCTCCACGAGACCACAAGCATCTTCGCACATGTTTTGGCCTTCATAGGCCTCATCATTGAGGAATAGTTGAATCATTAGGCTAGGCAGGCACAAGACCCACGTCTGGGCATACCTGTCCCACTTGGGGTGACTACAGCAAAACGAAAAAAGTGATCGATGGATGGTTTAGAATTAATCTTAACCTATGGGCAACCCTCCAGACCATTGTTCTTCGCCTGACAAACCATTACTGAAAGGGGAAAGACCATATGCAAATCAGGCTTGGCCCCACCCGAAAATGGGCTGACCAGCCTGAACTGTTTGGTCACATCCCTTCTGCATGAGACCACAAGCATCCCCAGAAATATTGCACCCTCGTTGGACCTCAACAGTGAGGAGTAGCTTGGCTCTCTAGGCCCAGCAGGCACGGGAACCACGTCTGGCCATACCAGTCCCACTGTCCCACTCATGGTAGCTACAGCAAAGTGAAAGAGGTGATGGTTGGAAGGTTTAGAATTAATCTCAACCTCTGGCATTGCTCCGGGCAACCCTCGGGACCATCATTCATCGCCTGCCAAGCCATTACAGAAAGGACAAAGACCACATGCAAATCAGGTTTGGTCCCACTTCAAAAGGGGCAGTCCAGCCCGAACTGCTTGGTCACATCCCTTCTGCATGATACTGCAAGCCTCCCCAGACATGTTTTGGCCTCGTTGGACCTCATCAGTGAGGAGTAGCTTGGGTCTCTAGGCCCAGCAGGCACAAAACCCACATCAGGGCATACCTCTCCCACTTGGGGTGACTGCAGATAAACAAAAGAGGTGATGGATGGAAGGTTTAGAAATAATCTTATCCTCTGGCATTGCTCTGGGGACATTTTGCCACAGAGCACACTATGGACTTGCTGCAAGGCATGCAGATCCAACGTTTTCCATAGCAGTTGGTGAGATCATAGTTTCACTCTTGGGACATACAGCCCAGTACATCTCCATCCCTACCTCACAGCAGAGGTAAATGAGACAAAGACTACAATCTCTGCAGCTGCTCACTTCCCAAACATTGTAGCACCTACGGACTGAATGCATGTCACCTCAGTGACCTCCAGGTGTTGGAAGAGGTGTATTGGAACCAGAAAGAACTGCATTCCCTAAACATACAGGTCACCTGTGATTCTGACAAGACCCTGAGTCATTGCCGTGGCCATTTCCCAGGTTCCACAGATGATGCCATGGTCCAGAGGAACAGTACACTTCCTGCATATATGGAGACCTACAGAAGAACATATACATGAATGTTGGCTAGAGAAGAAGTACTAGCAATCAAATTCTACAGGGATCACAAGTGGGAAGGGATGGAATCACTACGAGTGGTGTTCACATGTGTAATAACCTTGCATATGTGATGCAAGCTCTGCCACATTGCTGTGCATGGGAAATATGCCCATTAGAAGCGCTAGACCACCATGGATGCCCTTGAATGACAACATAAGTCAATGACACAACTGCATATTCCCACATGTACAAAGATTGGAATTCAAGCATCATAATGCAAATGAACACTGTTCAGAAACAGGCCATTGCAAAGATCTCAAGTGGAAGATGAGAGTGGAGCAGATACAGGTAGTATCGTTAGGAATGCAGCATCCCATAAGTGCAATTTCCAAAGTGCATTGTCACTATCACAAATTGTACATGCACATCAGAAAGCATAACAGAGCAAATGCATGAGTGCCACGTTTAGAATACTGACGTCTGATGGGTTAGTGATGTTGGAATTGGGGGGATTCCCCTAATGACATTCAGAATGTTGCCCCTGATATCCTAAAACACATCATTACTGAGGCACACAGAGCCAAATGGTTTGATTTACAATGCCGCCATGCATGGACCCAAATTTGGCCCTTCCTGCCATAACTGTTGATTACTCCCACTGATTGTATCACACACAACTGACCTCTCCTTTTTTTCTAGCTAGCTCCAGCTCCAGCTCCCATGGCTGATGACACCTGTCAAGAAACCACAGACGACACAGGAAGTGGTAAATAATGAATACACTTTATATAGAGCATTCATTGGCATTCTGAATGGAGGTTTCCAGTGAATTCATCAGAGAAGAGGAGCCCAAATGTACAGGCAAGAAAAAAGTAATCAATGGGCCTCATTCCGACTCAGGCGTTAAGGGGTTTACGGCGCTGTAAACGGCGCCTACCCCTAATGCCTGATTACAAGGTTCCCTTTGCGGGATGGCTGTTTAACGGCTGCCTTTTGCAGCCGTTAAAAGCCATGCGGCAAAGAGACCTTGGCGATAATTACGGCACCGTAATTTACGGTGCCGTAATTATCGCCTTTCCCCATTCCCATTATGCCCTATGGTGCAAAAATGGGAATGGGGAAGGGGCCATTGGTGAATGGGGAATTACCGCCCCACTCACCTTGGAATGGGGCGGTAATTCCGCCATCCACCATGGCGGAATTGCAACCTTAGCGGCATGGACTATGCTATTAGCACCATGGTCCTCCGCCAAGGTTGTAATGAGGGCCAATATATTTGTTCTGTGTGCTATGCTGCTTAACAGGTGAATTAGAAGACATGTCCCTATGCACATGGGTATCATGATGCCAACCCCAGTGAGGAATGAACACATACATGCTTTGGGCCAGATGCTGCCACAAATTGGCTGTGTGGAAGGCAGGGATAGATATCTCATGCATAAGAAACTCAGAAAAAACCTTTTCTGTGGACTAATGATCAACCGAAATCCCCTTGATTACTACATTGTCACATAGTAAATATTTCTGACCCATTGAAACATGACTTTGCACTTCTTCCAACCTGATCCCCAACACTCTTGCTCCCATCCACCCTCATCCCACCATGATTGTCCATCAAAAATATGTACAATGGGCATGATTATTTTAGAATGCAGATTGCACCTCTTGTGAGTGTGTTTAGTATTGAGATCAGTGGTGGGGGCCCCTACCCATGTGCCTTTATTGGGGATGACAGGAGTTCAAATATTAGTATTCTTCCCCTGGATACGATGCATGGGTAGGAGCAGTGCCCTCTGATTTGTCTCTGTGTCTGATATTGATTCAGCCAGTCCAATAACCCTTTAACACATCACTTCTTTTGATGCTGTTTCATCTTTGTTGGATCAGCACAGCATGTGCATTGCCCTAATCATCTTTCAGGATCCCTATTGAACTGCAATATTTTCAATGTGCTCCTGCAACTGGTGGATGGCATTCAAACTGATCCATATCACTTCAAGGATGTACTGGTGCACATTTCTAAGGATGTGAACACAGATGTGGATGTCAGGCACATACCTTTTCCCCAGTCACTGACATCCACAGATCTGATGGCATCATCATCATTAGTCCCTGTGTCAGTATCGTGATGCTGGTGCTGCTGGATAGGTAGAGCTGAATAGGTGAGGAGGGTATTGCGCATTGATTTAATTGTGAGGAGGGCTGGTGGTTGGGCAAATGATGGAGTAGCTGATGGCTCCCTAATCTCCACATGTGCCAGCATGATGGTGTTGGTGGTAGCTGGAGCTGCTGCATCGGGTATATTTGTGCAGTGGTGGTGGTGCCCTGCAGGTGCTGGTGGGTGCAGATGTTTTTTGCCTGGTGTATTCTTGCAGATGCCAATGGCTGCAGGGATAACGGGTGTTGCGGTTGGCTCCACAATCGTTTCAGTGGCAGATTGTGTTTTCCAAGAATTATAGGCTTCCTTTGCCTGCATGGCCTGTTCACCTTTTATTTATGGTCAGTCATCATGGTAACTAATATAGCTCTGTCCTCAAGTATCATGGTCGGCGTAACTCAATATGTGTCCCACCTTAAGCACTGGCATGATTGGACAAGGCCATTGAGAAATCATGAAATGGCCTGCCATTTGTGCCAATGCTAAATTGAAGATGCATTGCTCATATGTTACTTGCATGGATCTGTACATAGGAAACCATTTTTAAATAATTTACCTCAATACCTCACAGCTATAGAAAAACAACATGTGTTTGCTCTAGAAAACTATCCTATACCTATACCAAAGAGGCCGGGTGAGCCCAAATTGGTCATGGTCTTATAAATTCATGCATCCTGGGAGGTCAGTGCTCAACGGCATGTATTAGCTCTAGAAGTACCACAGAAGTACCAGAGATATCTAAATAATAATTGGAGTGATCAAAGGAAGCATGACCGATTTAATGAGCCATTCCGTTTCTTTGTTCCGGTCATGTGTATGTGGAATTCTACATGCACGGCTTAATCTTTGAGACAAGCATATGCTACTGACATTTTGAGATGTCTCTTAAAGAGTAGCTTCTTAATTCAATGGGAAGGGCATTCCATTTGAAGGGAGCAGCCACCCAGAAAGCACCATTTTTTACTAATGCAAGGTTGGCTTCAGGTATTTGAAGCAGTTTAAGATTGCTTGATCACAGTGTGCGTGATTCTAGTTTATTTTTAAGTCTGCAGGCTATGTCTGGAGGGAAGAGCCCTGTGAAAGAGTTATAGGTAACCATCAGTAGCCTAAAATCTGTCCTGGCTACTATGGGCAGTCAATGCAGACTTCTCAGCACCTCCGATACATGCTCACACTTCTTCATCCCCATAATCACTCTAATGGTGCTGTTTTGCACTACTTGGAGCTTAAACAGTTCTCCTTTACCCACTAATAGGAAACTTCAATAGTCAATTTTGGATGAAATAATGGCCCGGTCAACTATTTTGCAGCCCTTTTGGGAGAGAAATGGGCAGATATGCGAGAGAAACCTTATATAATAAGCTGAAGCTGAGACAAGGCTGCTCACCTATGCTGTCATGCTTAGTGTCTGATCAAAACGATGATCCCTGCTGGCCTGCACCCACTCCCCACAAGCCTCATCACCACATCCCCTCCCACACACAATACATACCTCCAAACACTTTCACCTGCTGTTTAAGGGAACGTTCAGTACAGTGCACTAAAAGTGCAAGTTTCAACTTCTTCCTACACTTTTATTTTAAAACGAAACCATTCCGGAATTGAGAAGGGTTGCTTCTTAGTCCTTTTTAAAACTGTAATTGTTGCTAAGCATTTCCACATATTTGTAATATCACGATCGTATAGATCGCAGGAAGTATTTCCTCCCTTGCTGTCCTTACGCCACACCTCCTATTAGCACCTAGCACATTTGGGGAGGCAGGAGCGCACGTGTATCGAAACACTGGTGAGGCTGCTGTAGGCACTTCACACTTATATTGGAATCATCATTTTTATTGAATTTGAATTGTAGTGCTGGAAATAGTACTTGTTCGCAGCTTGTAACTTTTTCGTTAATTTGTTGAAATGGGGAAGAGTTGCTCCTTTTTCGTAAACATTTTTTATTTAGCAAACCATTTACAAATGAATACTTTCAGTTAAACAGATCTAAAAAATGAATGACCAAAAACCAGACCAATAAAAGACAAGAACAGTAAAAAAATACATTTACATAGTCGATTTCTTAGAGTATTCATTCAGATATTTCCCAATAAAATATGAAAACAAAATGTTCTACATTACTCCTTCCTTGTTGTTATTCCTAGTGTCTATGTCCTGAAAGATTGCTTTAGCAAATTTCAACAAGGCGAGGGTCAGAGCAATCCTCTTGCCCTGCATTAACTATGCCCACATTTCATTCAGAGAGAAGAGTAGTCATTAAAGAATGTACCCATTAGCTTTGATCTCTTGTCCCTTAACTCAGGGCATTGCATGACTAAATGACACAGCGTCTCTGGCATCTTGTTACAAAGTCTACAGGAGAAAACTCGTTGTTTTTTCTTTCCTTACTTCCAGTCTTTCTTTTGGAAGCATCAAGTTCAGACGTATTTTCAGCAACTGCTTACGTAGGGCATCTGACGGAAATTTCCCCAAATAGCCTCAAAATTCTGCCACGCCTTCTCATGGCGATAGAGCTCTTACCATAGATATTGTACCTGTTGAACTCTTCCAATGTGTCAATCCAATCCTGGTCAAGTAGTTTCCGTTTCACATAGTCCGGATTTGTCAGGAGTTAGTCATCTGACATACTTATGTTTTCCAGTATTTCAATGCACATTGTTTTCCAATCCACAAGGGTCCTTTCTCTTCCTAGTTCCAAATCCGCTTTCAAAACCCAAAAGCCCCCTTAAGATGGGGGTTGGAGGCACTTGTGGTAAAACGAAAGAATCTTCCATACTGTAACTGCATACATGGAAGTTAAGCCCAATTCTTTCCTTATTATTGATATCGGGATAGTTTTAGGCAAGGGAAGTAAACTCCTCCAAAAGGACCATTCTACTTGAGACCACACAGTCCAAGATAGTGAAAAGGAACATTCCAAACCATATTACAGTATAGGTAGGACTTTCATTTTGTAAAAATCCAACACTGGAATAGGGGAACATTTTCAGTCTCTGAATCATATCCTTCTAGCCTGCGTTGCAAGATTTATCATAAGTCATTGCTACTATCATTGATAGACATACTAAACTGTAATTGTTTGTTGGTTTGTTTGTTTATTTATTTATAGCGCGCACCAGACCCGAAGGTATCGGGGCGCGTGTGCAAGAATACTTTAAGCTTACAAGTTACAGTTGCACATTTCACGTAGATACAGGATACTTTGACAACAAGATAATGATTACCCTACAAGTTTGTACACAGAGTTATATACAGAGTTATATACACAGGTATGTGTATACAATTGTTGATAAGCATTTCCTCCAGTTGTAATATCACGATCGTACAGCTCGCAGGAAGTCTTTTCTCCCTTGCTGTCCTTGCGCCACGTCCCCCATTAACACCTAGCACATATGTGGAGGCAGGAGCAGACGCGTACCGCAAACACTGGTGAGGCTGCCATAGGCACTTCACGTTTATTTTGGAAAAATTCGAATTGAATTTGAATTGCATTGCTAGAAATAGTATTTGCATGCTGCTTGAAACTTTTATATTAATTTATTGAAATCAGGAAGGGTTACTTCTTAGTCCTTTTTAAAACTGTAATTGTTGCTAAGCATTTCTTCCTATTTGTAATATCACGATCGGACAGATTGCAGGAAGTCTTCCCTCCCTTTCTGTCCTTGTGCCACACCTCCTATTAGTTCTCCTTTACCCACTAATAGGAAACATCAATAGTCAATTTTGGATGAAATAATAGTCCGGTCAACTATTTTGCAGCCCTTTTGGGAGAGAAATGGGCAGATATGCGAGAGAAACCTTATATAATAAGCTGAAGCTGAGACAAGGCTCCTCACCTATGCTGTCATGCTTAGTGTCTGATCAAAACGATGATCCCTGCTGGCCTGCACCCACTCCCCACAAACCCCATCACCACGTCCCCTCCCACACACAATACATACCTCCAAACACTTTCACCTGCTGTTTAAGGGAACGTTCAGTACAGTGCACTAAAAGTGCAAGTTTCAACTTCTTCCTACACTTTTATTTTAAAACGAAACCATTCCGGAATTGAGAAGGGTTGCTTCTTAGTCCTTTTTAAAACTGTAATTGTTGCTAAGCATTTCCTCCTATTTGTAATATCACGATCGTATAGATCGCAGGAAGTATTTCCTCCCTTGCTGTCCTTATGCCACACCTCCTATTAGCACCTAGCACATTTGTGGAGGCAGGAGCGCACGTGTATCGAAACACTGGTGAGGCTGCTGTAGGCACTTCACACTTATATTGGAATCATCATTTTTATTGAATTTGAATTGTAGTGCTGGAAATAGTACTTGTTCGCAGCTTGTAACTTTTTCGTTAATTTGTTGAAATGGGGAAGAGTTGCTCCTTTTTCGTAAACATTTTTTATTTAGCAAACCATTTACAAATGAATACTTTCAGTTAAACAGATCTAAAAAATGAATGACCAAAAACCAGACCATTAAAAGACAAGAACAGTAAAAAAATACATTTACATAGTCGATTTCTTAGAGTATTCATTCAGATATTTCCCAATAAAATATGAAAACAAAATGTTCTACATTACTCCTTCCTTGTTGGTATTCCTAGTGTGTATGTCCTGAAAGATTGCTTTAGCAAATTTCAACAAGGCGAGGGTCAGAGCAATCCTCTTGCCCTGCATTAACTATGCCCACATTTCATTCAGAGAGAGAGAGAAGAGTAGTCATTAAAGAATGTACCCATTAGCTTTGATCTCTTGTCCCTTAACTCAGGGCATTACATGACTAAATGACACAGCGTCTCTGGCATCTTGTTACAAAGTCTACAGGAGAAAACTTGTTGTTTTTTCTTTCCTTACTTCCAGTCTTTCTTTTGTAAGCATCAAGTTCAGACGTATTTTCAGCAACTGCTTACGTAGGGCATCTGACGGAAATTTCCCCAAATAGCCTCAAAATTCTGCCACGCCTTCTCATGGCGATAGAGCTCTTACCATAGATATTGTACCTGTTGAACTCTTCCAATGTGTCAATCCAATCCTGGTCAAGTAGTTTCCGTTTCACATAGTCCGGATTTGTCAGGAGTTAGTCATCTGACATACTTATGTTCTCCAGTATTTCAATGCACATTGTTTTCCAATCCACAAGGGTCCTTTCTCTTCCTAGTTCCAAATCCGCTTTCAAAACCCAAAATCCCCCTTAAGATGGGGGTTGGAGGCACTTGTGGTAAAACGAAAGAATCTTCCATACCGTAACTGCATACATGGAAGTTAAGCCCAATTCTTTCCTTATTATTGATATCGGGATAGTTTTAGGCAAGGGAAGTAAACTCCTCCAAAAGGACCATTCTACTTGAGACCACACAGTCCAAGATAGTGAAAAGGAACATTCCAAACCATATTACAGTATAGGTAGGACTTTCATTTTGTAAAAATCCAACACTGGAATAGGGGAACATTTTCAGTCTCTGAATCATATCCTTCTAGCCTGCGTTGCAAGATTTATCATAAGTCATTGCTACTATCATTGATAGATATACTAAACTGTAATTGTTTGTTGGTTTGTTTGTTTGTTTATTTATTTATAGCGCGCACCAGACCCGAAGGTATCGGGGCGCGTGTGCAAGAATACTTTAAGCTTACAAGTTACAGTTGCACATTTCACGTAGATACAGGATATTTTGACAACAAGATAATGATTACCCTACAAGTTTGTACACAGAGTTATATACAGAGTTATATACACAGGTATGTGTATACAATTGTTGATAAGCATTTCCTCCAGTTGTAATATCACGATGGTACAGCTCACAGGAAGTCTTTTCTCCCTTGCTGTCCTTGCGCCACGTGCCCCATTAACACCTAGCACATATGTGGAGGCAGGAGCAGACGCGTACCGCAAACACTGGTGAGGCTGCCATAGGCACTTCACGTTTATTTTGGAAAAATTCGAATTGAATTTGAATTGCATTGCTAGAAATAGTATTTGCATGCTGCTTGAAACTTTTATATTAATTTATTGAAATCAGGAAGGGTTGCTTCTTAGTCCTTTTTAAAACTGTAATTGTTGCTAAGCATTTCTTCCTATTTGTAATATCACGATCGGACAGATTGCAGGAAGTCTTCCCTCCCTTTCTGTCCTTGTGCCACACCTCCTATTAGTTCTCCTTTACCCACTAATAGGAAACATCAATAGTCAATTTTGGATGAAATAATGGCCAGGTCAACTATTTTGCAGCCCTTTTGGAGAGAAATGGGCAGATATGCGAGAGAAACCTTATATAATAAGCTGAAGATGAGAGAAGGCTCCTCACCTATGCCGTCATGCTTAGTGTCTGATCAAAACGATGATCCCTGCTGGCCTGCACCCACTCCCCACAAACCCCATCACCACGTCCCCTCCCACACACAATACATACCTCCAAACACTTTCACCTGCTGTTTAAGGGAACGTTCAGTACAGTGCACTAAAAGTGCAAGTTTCAACTTCTTCCTACACTTTTATTTTAAAACGAAACCATTCCGGAATTGAGAAGGGTTGCTTCTTAGTCCTTTTTAAAACTGTAATTGTTGCTAAGCATTTCCTCCTATTTGTAATATCACGATCGTATAGATCGCAGGAAGTATTTCCTCCCTTGCTGTCCTTACGCCACACCTCCTATTAGCACCTAGCACATTTGTGGAGGCAGGAGCGCACGTGTATCGAAACACTGGTGAGGCTGCTGTAGGCACTTCACACTTATATTGGAATCATCATTTTTATTGAATTTGAATTGTAGTGCTGGAAATAGTACTTGTTTGCAGCTTGTAACTTTTTCGTTAATTTGTTGAAATGGGAAAGAGTTGCTCCTTTTTCGTAAACATTTTTTATTTAGCAAACCATTTACAAATGAATACTTTCAGTTAAACAGATCTAAAAAATGAATGACCAAAAACCAGACCCTTGAAAGACAAGAACAGTAAAAAAATACATTTACATAGTCGATTTCTTAGAGTATTCATTCAGATATTTCCCAAAAAAATATGAAAACAAAATGTTCTACATTACTCCTTCCTTGTTGGTATTCCTAGTGTGTATTTCCTGAAAGATTGCTTTAGCAAATTTCAACAAGGCGAGTGTCAGAGCAATCCTCTTGCCCTGCATTAACTATGGCCACATTTCATTCAGAGAGAGAGAGATGAGTAGTCATTAAAGAATGTACCCATTAGCTTTGATCTCTTGTCCCTTAACTCAGGGCATTGCATGACTAAATGACACAGCGTCTCTGGCATCTTGTTACAAAGTCTACAGGAGAAAACTTGTTGTTTTTTTTTTCCTTACTTCCAGTCTTTCTTTTGTAAGCATCAAGTTCAGACATATTTTCAGCAACTGCTTACGTAGGGCATCTGACGGAAATTTCCCCAAATAGCCTCAAAATTCTGCCACGCCTTCTCATGGCGATAGAGCTCTTACCATAAATATTGTACCTGTTGAACTCTTCCAATGTGTCAATCCAATCCTGGTCAAGTAGTTTCCGTTTCACATAGTCCGGATTTGTCAGGAGTTAGTCATCTGACATACTTATGTTCTCCAGTATTTCAATGCACATTGTTTTCCAATCCACAAGGGTCCTTTCTCTTCCTAGTTCCAAATCCGCTTTCAAAACCCAAAAGCCCCCTTAAGATGGGGGTTGGAGGCACTTGTGGTAAAACGAAAGACTCTTCCATACCGTAACTGCATACATGGAAGTTAAGCCCAATTCTTTCCTTATTATTGATATCGGGATAGTTTTAGGCAAGGAAAGTAAACTCCTCCAAAAGGACCATTCTACTTGAGAACACACAGTCCAAGATAGTGAAAAGGAACATTCAAACCATATTACAGTATAGGTAGGACTTTCATTTTGTAAAAATCCAACACGGGAATAGGGGAACATTTTCAGTCTTTGAATCATATCCTTCTAGCCTGCGTTGCAAGATTTATCATAAGTCATTGCTACTATCATTGATAGACATACTAAACTGTAATTGTTTGTTGGTTTGTTTGTTTGTTTATTTATTTATAGCGCGCACCAGACCCGAAGGTATCGGGGCGCATGTGCAAGAATACTTTAAGCTTACAAGTTACAGTTGCACATTTCACGTAGATACAGGATACGTTGACAACAAGATAATGATTACCCTACAAGTTTGTACACAGAGTTATATACAGAGTTATATACACAGGTATGTGTATACAATTGTTGCTAAGCATTTCCTCCAGTTGTAATATCACGATCGTACAGCTCGCAGGAAGTCTTTTCTCCCATGCTGTCCTTGCGCCACGTCCCCCATTAACACCTCGCACATATGTGGAGGCAGGAGCAGACGCGTACCGCAAACACTGGTGAGGCTGCCATAGGCACTTCACGTTTATTTTGGAAAAATTCGAATTGAATTTGAATTGCATTGCTAGAAATAGTATTTGCATGCTGCTTGAAACTTTTATATTAATGTATTGAAATCAGGAAGGGTTGCTTCTTAGCTCTTTTTAAAACTGTAATTGTTGCTAAGCATTTCTTCCTATTTGTAATATCACGATCGGACAGATTGCAGGAAGTCTTCCCTCCCTTTCTGTCCTTGTGCCACACCTCCTATTAGCGCCTAGCACATATGTGGAGGCAGGAGCGGACGCATACCGAAACACTGGTGAGGTTGCTGTAGGCACTTCACTCTTATTTTAGAATTATTTGAAGTGAATTTGAATTGTAGTGCTAGAAATAGCACTTGTAAGCTGCATGAAATGTTTACATTAATTTGTTGAAATCGGAAGAATTGCTTCTTAGATCTTTTTAAAACTAATTGTTGCCAAGCCTTTCCTACATTTGTGATATCACGATCAAACAGATCGCAGGAAGTCTTTCCTCCCTTGCTGTCCTTGCGCCTTGCCCCCTATTAATGCCTAGAACATAAGTGCAGGCCGGAGCAGACACGCAGTGGACGCACCCAGCTGGCAAGCTGAGAGCACGGCATAGGCGATCGAAATGCAAGTGTGTGGGTGCATCCGTGCAAAAAAGGGCCATTAGCCTTTACTCTGTGCCAGATCAAGGATTTCCAACATCCTCACTTCACATGGCATAACAAAATAATCAGGAATAATCAGAAAGATTAACTTGCAAGATGAGCTTATCTCTTTAGCCCCTGCCAATACTTATTTTCCTCTAGAAACATTAAAAGACCTGCTTTCAAGTTGTTTTAAGCACAGTAAATTGAGAGCTGTGGGGAACCAGAAGCATGCTAAAGGTACTTTAAATAATAAAAGTCTGGTCATAGACAGCACCCCTGTTCTTGCAGGATTTTTAAATATCTCAAGATCAGCAGAGGCTCACTGGGCCACCATGTATACAATGTCATAAGAAAATACCCCAGACCTGCTCGGTTTTACAGAGGCTTGTTTTCTCCATACCTATGTTGCAGGACGCTCACAAATTGTTGCATCTAGAGAGAGCCCAACCCTCTAGAGGGTGCCAGAGGCCTTGGCTTAATTCATTAGGCTTACCCTGTGACCTTGTATTAATTAAAGTCCAGCTGACACCTAATACCTCCATTCACATATTAATTGTATACTGGTCACAAGCTCAAGGTCTAGCCAACTTTGTAAGATTATTTCCACTATTAACTGAGGATTTGGCCATCACCTATTCTAACCATGTAGTTATGGGGGATTTTAATACTCACCCAAATTAGCCGAAAGGCTTGCATGCCATAAATATGGTAGCAAGTCTAGAATACTTCTCTTTGTCACTGCATAATTATCTCCCTTACCATTCCAGTGGCATCACGCTTGATCTGATTTTTTCTGAGAAAGTACTGACTGCCCCTTTCAGGCGCCTTCCAGTGATATGGTCTGACCATGTTCTTTTACCTTATATTATTGCCCTGCCTGCCTGTTCCTCTCTGTAAACCTTCCAATTGCCTACAGACCCAGCACTTCTGAAATAGGGTAGAACCCCATTTATTGGTAGACTCGGTACTTGCTAGTACTAACCATCTTATAGAAGTTGACGGTCTGGAGCAGTGCAGCACCTTAATCAGTGCTCTTGCAGATGAAGCATATGTCTTTGCTCCTATTAGACATGGTTTGAGCATTGCAAACCGTCGTCCCCATGGCTTACCCCCAGTCTGCGAGACTGTAAACAGAACTGCTGCCGCATTGAACACACGTGGCGTTCTAATTATGATCAAGAGGCTAGAGATCATTTGGAAATGATTCACTACCATACAGCAATCACAGCAGCAATCCCTCTTCTATGCCATGCACATCAGATCTGCAGCTTGTTCTGCACGTGAACTATTTAAAGTTGCAAAATATCTTTAGTCTACCCACTTCTGGAGGCTGATGCTTCCTGTCCTCAAACTCAATGTGACGCTATGAGCGACCTTTTTTACTGAGAAGATCTGTCTGATTTGTCTGTCAATAACTAATGAGAGCAAGTTTTATGTTAACCCTGATCAGAATGAGGAGGTTCTTAATACATATTTCACTGAAGCCTTTCAAATTGAGCCAATTGATGATGCTATGGTATTTAAGGCATTGAGTAAGCTCAGATCATAATCCCCTATTGATGCAGTGCCCCTGCACATTCTTCAGGCACTCTCTTTGAGTGACATGTGTGTATTTACAGTGGCTCTTTGCCATTCATTCTCATCTGGAGTTATCCACACTCTGACAAAACATGTGCAGGTCACTCCCCTTTTTACAAAATCAAACCTTAATCCAGCAGAGGTGACTATCACCCTATATCTTTGCTTTCACTGCTTTCACTGCTTATGAAGCCTATGGAAGTGATCATAACCCCTACTGCTTCCCGTTTTTGAAAACAAACAATTATTTTCATCCATTTCAATCAGGTTTCGACCTCTGATGGGCACAGAATCTGTTATGACTTCACTCCTGGATGACTTATCTATGTTCCAAGATTGCAGGGTGCCAGGTTGTTGATTCTCCTTGACCTCTCTGCAACTTTCAATACTGTGGACAACAACACTCTTCTGCGCTGCCTAGAACAAGCAAGGATTTCTGGTATCCAGTTGGCTTGGTTTGCATCCTTTCTTACAGAGCGATTTCAGACCATCTCTTTTCGCTCCTGCTGTGCTGCTCCTTCCGCACTTTCCTGTGGTGTGCCTCAGGACTCTGCTCTCTCTCCTATGCTATTTAATCTATACTTGCGTCCTCTGGCAGACCTGATTTTTAAACATGGGGTCCTTTTCTACACGTATGCAGATGACGCACAGCTTGTATTTAATCTGGACACACCTTTAACAGCGCCTCCACATAAACTTAGAGACTGTCCTTTGGCTATCGGGATATAGATGTCACGCAACTGGCTCAAGATGAATGGCTTGAAGAACAAGGTTTTGGTAGTTGGTTCTCAGACACTGAATGCCAGCTGGAATGTTGAGTATTGGCCAGACTCTCTAGGACCCTACCGGCCACCAGTAAATCAGTTAAAAGCCTCAGTGTGAAGCTTCTTTTATCAAGGTCAAGAGAAGCACATGTGACTACAGACTGTAACAGCGGTTTTGCTCAGCTTAAAGTGCTCAAGAAAGTACTTCCCTTCCTTCGAAGCGGATTGTCGGGTCATGGTGGTCACGTCATCAATGATGGGGTCAATTGATTTCTGTAATGGGATCTACTTAGGCCAGCCAGCCTTTCAGATCCATAGCCTGCAGGTTCTTCAAAATTCTGCAGCACGATTGGCCTTAGTGGCAACGTGACTCACTCCCTCTTTTCCTCTGTTATGGCAGCTCCACTGGCTTCCTGTTAAACCTTGTACTGAGATTAAGTGCCAGCGTCTCTGTATTACTCATTGAGTGATTCATACTACGGGTGCTGCCTATCGCCAAGCCAATCTTGTGTGATACTTGCCCACTAGGTGCATGCGTTCAGAATCCAAACGCTGTTGAAAATCCCTCGCTTTCAGAAGCTCAGATGGGGGGCTGTCATATTCGGTCCTAGCCGCCACTCTTTGGAATGCTTTGCATTTTTCCTAACCGTGAGTACAGTGTATCTCCAGTTTGAAAACGCTTTAAAAACACACTTCTTTTAAGCAAGCTGACAGTCTTTGAGATCCCCATTGTTTTGCCGAGCACCTAGATGCCCTTGGGCCTTAATCTGCACTTTATAAATCCTGTACAGTACATATCAATCCTGTGGAGTGTGGGGGGGCACATGAGCAGGCCATCCTGCTGTCCACTTGCAAGACAGTTGAGGTTTTGTTGTCGGCCAAGCTCCCTGCTGCTCGGAAAGGCAGGCCTTTTGAAGAGGGGCTGGCACTACTGTCACATCTTGTGGAGAACAGCCCTTAGCCAGCTTGTGGGGGGCAGCGGTCTAACCATAGAGCCCGAGTGGGACATCGAGAACCAAGTGCGGAGCAGACAGGACCCATACACCCTGTCTACAGGAATCTGGGGGAAGATGACTACCTTTTCTTGTAATCTGTGTAGACTGGGTTACAGGAGAGGTTTGGGAAGAAGTGTCAAGCCTCCTTATAGGCCCAACTGGAGAAAGATTTCAAATTGGAGTCCATCCGAAATTCCAGAGCATGACGGCTATCTGGACCTCGCATTCATTCCTTCACCACCAAATGGCTGCGCTCGGAGATCGCTTATCTGGTAGTGCCATGCATTCCAATGGACCTGAGTGGGAAGGCCCACTGGCCACCTAGAAAAGAGCTGGCAGGCCCCCATCTGTCCAGGGATGCAACACGCAGAAGGCTGGCCCCAGAAAGGTAGGCTGCGTGCAGGCCAGCAAGGTCCCCCCCAGCAGTTGGGCATTGGGGCGCAGGGGTTTTGAAGCAGTGCACTGGTGGGACAGCGAGACCTAAGTAGAGCATGGACTGAACCTGTAGATGCTGTTTACACTAATCCAGGGGAAGATGACAAACCTTTTGTAATCTGTGTGCCCTGGATACTCTGCTCCTTGCATTCATTCCTATGGGCAACTACCAGTTGCCGGACTCAGAGAGTGACAATCTGGTAGTGCCATGCATTCCAATGGGCCTGGGCAGGAAGGGCCCGTGACACCTTGGCATAGGACTGGCAGGCCTCCAGTGCCCCAGGGAGGTAACACCAAGGAGGTTCTCTGCGCTGATGGGCCCCCTGAGTGGGTCAGGCACTCTCCCAACGTTTTAGAGCTTTGCAGGGATGGAGACCCTCCTGGGGTGCGCAAAGGATGCTGCTAGATAAGGTGGTGGGGTGGCAGCCACACATTAGCGGCTGACATCCAAGGGCAGGGGCAGCACCCTTGGCCATCCTGGAGCTTTGCCGAGGGTGTGCTAGAGATTTTCCCTCTGGGGAGGGCCAGGACTCCTGTCACTGTGCACTGAGACATGTGTTGGGAAGGGACGGCCTACCAATTTAGGAGGCAGGTGCCAAAGTCAGTCTTTAGTTGAGGGGCATCCGTTACAGTAACCTAATGGAAGGTATGCCTGCTGTGGATGCATTGATAATGAAGCATACAATCATGTGCTACCAGGTGTTTTGCCACAATTTGTGGCAGAGGGCCTGTGTGACATCATTAATCCAAGATGGCCCTTATTACAGAGACTCATTTCATTTTTGACTTGAGTTTTTGATTTGTAACTGCTTTTAGGGTGGTTCTTACATGCTAAATATGTTTTTGCTAAACATGATCAAAGGAATAGAAAGGTTCATATAAGGAATTTCTTTTATATCTTTTACCATTTCCAAGGTATAGCCTCATATATTATTGCTACTTCATTGCAAACCTTCAAATGTATGCTCACTAAATTAGAAAGTTTGAAAAAATGTGCCACTTTCTCATTGAAATATACTATTTATTAAAACTACAATAGCTATTAACATTTGAAGAGAGAAATTACTGTTTTACAGGTCATCTTCCCAGAGTTCATTTTTGTCATCTACAAAATCATTGTTATCACAGAGCACTTCGTCGCCACCACACTTACACAGTTCTGTGCGCCTTGATGACCGAGCTCAGCATTTGCAATGCACAACACACCATCCTTTAATGCATGGACACCGTGCCATCTGAATGATTGCTTGAGGTGCACATGGAAGCTTACACATAGTAGAACAATATTGATTATCTGTCTTCTCCCACCTGAATTGTGATGGCTCTGCAAGATGTGGGTGTTGTT
The DNA here is from genome assembly GCF_040938575.1 of Ambystoma mexicanum. NCBI lineage: Eukaryota > Metazoa > Chordata > Amphibia > Caudata > Ambystomatidae > Ambystoma > Ambystoma mexicanum. The sequence goes on along the minus strand of NC_090926.1, from coordinate 830,096,221 downwards.
GATCAGTGCTTTGCCACTCCATCACCTGGTAATGAGTCCTTAAGATGCATGGTATTAGCTAGAATGTTATTGTTGACAGATTATCATATTCCATCTCTTTTTTTGTGAACATCTTCCAACTCAGTTGAACAATGTCCGACATCTTTGTTCCAGGCAAGTAAACTTGACCAATTAATCGCTCTCTCAATCTTTCATCTTCTTTCATACATTTATCTAGAAATTCAAGTCTTCCCAAAGCTTCAAGGATTTCTTTTTCTGAAGTCTTGAAAACTTTCTAGAAAGATAGTTTTATGTTCTTCGTAAATCATTTGGTAACATGCCACCCAGAAAGAGAATGAAGGCCTAGTAACACGTGCACTTTGGTAGGCCCGAAGCAGATTTGAGATCTATAATCTTCTATTAGTTCCAACTCCTGTGACAAACATGCTGTCAGATGGGAAGAACAGTGACCGCAACACTGAAAGGACAAAAACATTGGTATCAGGTGAATAATTGTGGAGGGCAGTAGAATGACAACGTGATATATAAAGGAAGTGAAGAATTATTTGTGCGTCTGACTCGTTGTGTTCTTTCAATGTCTCCAACAGCATCTCCATCTGATGTGTTGGCTTCATTTCTCCAACTGGCGACCAGGCTGCTATTTATCCTCTATGCATGCATAATTAAATGTTTTGAGAGGTAAGCTGCTATCTCATCTTTAGTTTTAGTATGCAGTTGGATGGTTGTCATGAACATTTGCTCAATATTTGTAGAGTCTGTGATGTTGTACTCAACAGGTGTTGCTTTTCCTGTTGATTTCCTTTGCATGGAGTTCTTGAGTGCATTTCCTAGGTAGGTATCAAATACTAAATGAGTTTGATGAAACTTGAGCAGATATGGGTCTATTTTCTTGTTGAATTCTATTGCAAGTTCACGGCATGTCTTCTCATGTGACAGTTTCTTCAGTGCTTGCAATTATGCCATTCTGTCAAGGACAGCTGCTGAATATGTTTGCTCTGGTATATATAATCTGTCCTGAGTAACAAATGAGGAGAGCTATGTCATGTTTTTTTAGAAATCTCTGTATGTTGTTCCTCTTCTACTGTCTTCATCAGCTTGCTTTTGTTTGCAGCTAAAATCATTGTATCATATATCTTGAACATTGAAAGTGGTACTGCAAGAAATTTGTAATTACTGAAGCATTCCTGTAGATCAATGCCAGTTTGGCTTCATGAAGCAATCAGCAAACATGTGAACAAAGAACGATCTGTCTTCAACTGCACTATGGTGTCTGATATTTTTGTCTTAACATCTTTGTGTGCACTTTTACACAGCTGAAGGTTCTATTTCTTCATTGGTGCCCACAGGTTACAACTGTCTGATTCAATCCAGTCTTCTTTAAAGCTGCTGTATATTTGGCAACCTTTTTCTGTCATTCTTGATCTGTCTTTCTGCCTTTGTGGAGATGTTCATGAGCTCTTTTCTATCATAATTCACAGGGTTAGTCAATGTCATGATCGAGTTGCAGATCTGTTGAACATCTTCATTTTGGTGTGTTGCTTTAGTTGCTGTTAGGTGGTGATGTTTTGATGTTTTGACAGTTCCTAATTTGTGATGCCTACAATTCTTGTTGCATCTTTAGACAGCCATGACATCTCTGGAGAGGCTAAAAAGAATGTTGCTAGAGCCAGTTTCTTTTGAATTATACTAACCATACCACCAAGTAATTTAATTTCCCTTTTTTGATGTTTAGAGCTTCCTCTGAACCTAAAGCACAAAAGAGGACATTAGTCTTGCTTACTACCAGTGGGCTTTATGTCACTCAATCCAAAATTCTGGGTGTTTGCTTTCAAGCTGTTTCATTTTTTTAATTACCATGCTATCATGCCTGCATAGTTTAGTAAATTGAGGGTGAAAAAGTACTTATTAACTCTTCAAGTGATGCAAGCTGTCAAGTCGAGTTTGCAGTTTCGATGGATCTGATAAATGAAAGCATTGTTTCCACCATATGAATGTACTGAAGAGCAACTCTGAGTGCTGGTTTTTATTGAGAGTCTTTAGCCTCAAATTTTTCAATTTTGGCTGTCAATCATATTCAAGTTTGTCAGAACTGTCACAATGTAATTATGGATGGATTTTGTTTCTTTGGAATCATGCATAAACTTGTAAGTAACGTTTTAAGCTCAGGTTCCGTCCTTTCCTTGATTTCAACATGCTCTTTTTAGAATGTATTGATCAATGGGTCTCCAACCCAGGCCTCCCTATCGCTGACACCTACACTAATGCCTCCTCCAAGGAAACTCTCACTGACATCCTCTTTTTTGTGCCTTCCCCTGACCTATGGAACCTTCATATGGTCTCTGTGCTCTCTCCCTTCCCTCTTCTCCCATTAATGGTGGCACCCGTTGGGATTTCCTCTTGGCCCCCTTCCGCTCCTCTAAGGCCATCATTAATGTCTATGCTAATGGGACCGTCTTGGTCCATGGCCCTCAGGCCAACCTCCACCTCTTTGATAGACACTTCCCGCACCTCATAAACTTCCTTTCCTCTCCTGCTGTCCCCTCTTCTCTGTCCTTGGCTTCCTTGCCTCCACCCTCTCACCCTGCACTCTCTCGGGCTCCTTCTTCACCTCCACAGGGCGTACCTCTGATCTGTACCCCTCCCCGGAAGTCCTTCAAGGTTGGCAACTCTCGCTCTGCCGTCAAAAATTCCTCTGATATCTGTCGCCTTCTTGAGGAACTGGACCTTGACATCCTCAGTCTCACTGAGACATGGTTCACGGCCAGTTCTGTCACCAGCTTTGACACACTCCTACCTGACGGTTACAAGATCCTCTCCTTGCCCAGGCCCAACCGTGCTGGGTGGGTGTGGCCCTTATCTTCCCTGAGTGGATTCCTGCCACTGTCACTCCTACGCAGACCTACTCCTCCTTTGAATGCCTTGTCTGCCGACTCTCTCTCTCCTAGCCATTCCCTTACGGTGGCTACTATCTATCAGCCACCTGGTCAAATTTCCTCCTTCCTCTCTGAGTTGGCTGACCTCTCCTCCTCACTCCTGTCCTCAACCTCTCAACTCCTCTTTCTTGGAGACTTCAACATCCACTTTGATGCCTCCTGTCCTCCCTCTGGACTCTTTTGCGACCTCTGCAACTCTCTCTCACTCTCTTTCTCTCGTCTGGGCCAACCTATTCTGCAGGGCACACTCTTGATGCTCTGATCTCTTCTGACCTTCCCCTCTCTGTCCCTCTCTCCACTCCTCTCTCCTGGAGTGATCACTTTCTCCTATCCTCCCACCTCAACTTCCCTACCTCACAGGCAAAGCCGCTCTCATCACTGCCACCCACCTTCGCGGTCATCCGACCCATGAAGCGCGTGTTAGTTGAGGCTTTCTCTACCACCTTCTCACCCTCCCCTCCCCCTTCGGCTGACTCCCAACCTGACACAGCCCTCTCCACTCTCCACTCTGCTATATCTGATACTCTTGATATCCTTGCCCCTGTCATGAGAATCCACCTGAAGCCCAAAGCCAAATGTAATTCCTGGTATGACTCGGATCTCATCACCCTTAAATGCAAGTGCAGGGTGGCAGAGAGGAAATGGCGTGCTTCATGTTCATCCTCTGACAAACTGGCCTTCCGCCTGTTCAAAAGGCAATACCGGCTCTCTGTTCTCACCAAGAAGAGACCCCCTATCCAAGCCTGCATCTCTGCAGCATCCAACAATTCGGCCGAACTTTTTAAAATCTGCACGGAGCTGGCCAACCCTGTTGCAGTCTCTACCTCTCCTGTCCCCTCCCAGGCCCTCTGCGCGGCAATGGCCTCTCACTTCATTCAAAAAACTCAGGACATCCTGTCCTCACTCTCCTCCTATCACCTCCCCCCTCTATTCCCTACTCTTCCTCTGGCCCTTCTGCAGCCACCCCTCCTCCCTCCTTCTCTGCCTTCCCCTTTTTTCTGCCGACGAGGTTTCGAGACAAGTCCGATCTATGAAAGTCTCGTCAAAACAGGTCCACCCCTGTTCCTCCCAAACTATCAAGGACCACATCAACTCCTTGGCTCCTGCCCTGGCTGACTTCTGCAATCACTCCTTCGCCTCTGGAGTCTTCCCATCCCCCCTCAAGCACTCCCTTGTGCACACCCTTCTTAAGAAACCCTCTTCCAACCCCTCCTGCCCAGCCAACTATCGCCCAATCTCTATCACTCCCTTCCTGGGAAAGCTCCTGGAGAAACTGGCCATCTCCCAGCTTAATCTCCATGCTGAATCTGTTGGTAGTTTTCATGACCATCAGTCTGGCTTCAGAGCTGCCAGAAGCATGGAAACTGCTCTCCTGAACATCCGTGATGACCTACTCTCAAACCTTGACTCTAATACCACTTGTGTTCTCATTTTACTCGATCTCTCTTCTGCCACACCATCCTGCTCAACCGTCTCCGTGATAACCTGGGTATCACTGGTCAGGCTCTGGCGTGGCTGACCTCCTTCCACTCCAATCGACCCTCCCAGGTAAAACTGGGGTCCTTCCTCTCTGACATCTTTTTCTCTACCTGTGGTGTCCCCCAGGGATCTAACCTCTCCCCCTGGCTTGTTCAACCAGTATCTGGCACTTCTTGCTCACCGCATCGCCGCTCTCTGTCCCAACTTTCAGTGCTATGCGGATGATACCCAGCTCATTTTCAGGCTACCCTCGGCCTCCTATTCCCCTTCCCTCATCTCTGACTGTCTTTCTGCTATCCATGAAAGGTGTGCCACCAACGACCTCTGCCTCAATGCCAGTAAAACCGAGATTCTACTCATCGGCATACCCACTCCCTCCTTACCTTGCCCCTCTGGCCGGCCTCCCTTGGCCCTCTTCCTGCTCCTACCTGCAAGGCAAAAAACCTTGGGGTCATCTTCGACTCCACACTCTCTTTCTCTCCTCACATATCTGACGTCTCTAAAAAGTCACACTACCAGCTACACCTCCTCAGAGGTATCCTTCCTTTCCTCTCCTTCCCCCAGAAGCTCACTGTCTCTAGAGCCCTGGTTCTCTCGAAGCTGGACTATTGTAACAGCCTCTATCTAAATCTTCCTGTATCTACTCTCCGCCCTTTTCAACTCATCCAGAACAGGACTGTGAGACTTGTCCTTGGCCTCAAGCCCAGGGACCGTATCTTACCAGGACTGAAATCACTACACTGGCTCCCACTGGCTGCGAGGATTAAGTTCAAAACCCTCTGCATTGTCCAGAAGGCCTTCTCGGGCCTTGGGCCAAAATACCTTCAACTCTCTCTTCCTAAATATCTTCCTTCTCGAGCTCTTCGCTCATCCACCTCCAAATCCCTCAGGGTCAGCCGCTTCTCCAAGCAACGAGCTGGGGGTAGATCTCTCTCCGCAGCAGGGGCCTCCCTCTGGAACAGCCTTCCTGCCTCCCTGAAACTTGAGGAGAACCATCTCCGGTTCTGGAAGCACCTTAAAACCTACCTCTTTTCCTCCGCTTTTCTCCATCTCTCCCCTGCTAAACTCACTGAACTTGACCTGAATCTGCAACTGGGCCACTCACTGATCTAGGTCCTTGGCCCAGCCACTCTTCCCTGCACTGCCTACCTGCACTACGGGACTGTCTCTGTATAGTACAGCCCCTCCTCTCGGCACTTACCTTGCACTTGCCACCAGCTGGCCCTATTATTTATCTTGTATTCTACTAACCATGTACTGCACTTTCCCCTCTCCCCTTCCCCTTGCACTTTTCCCTTCCCCTCTACCCTTGCACTTGCGCGATCTGAATGACACCTGGCCTAGTAGGATCTTTGTCCGTCTCCCCTTGTCCCCCCCCTTGCCTCGTTGCGGCTTGAAACACTTGTGTATAGGCGCGTTACAAATGCCATATCATATCATATCATATCATATCAATGATGCATTTAAAAAGTGCAAGTCTTAGTGGCATTGTGCTTCAACTGCTTTCCTTACGCACTTCCCTGGTAGAATCTTCAACAAAACATTTGCATTGAGAAGTACAGTTGCGGAGGCCTCAATGCCTGTCCCACACAAGAAAGAACCAATAGCCCGAAGCATCAACATTATTATTTGTAGCTCACCTGGTCTAAGCATCCAGTTCTTTGACAAGTCTTTTTGAGCCATAGATAATTTTAAAACAAACAGGATTGTAAAGGCCTACATCCAATGCTACAGCTGTTTTTATTTCTGGGGTGACAACAGATGTTATCTTCTTAAACTTCTTCATGAATGTGAACTGTGTTTGCGTCGGAGTACACAGACTCTAGTTTCTTTAGTTGGAGGATCACTTATAATGGAATTGTAAGCTGACCAAATTGGAACTTTAGTGAGTGGTTCTGACTCTGTGTTACATTCATCAGTCTCATTTTCTTCAATGTGATAATGTATATCCAGCAACTCTTCATCGAAACATTCTTGGAAATCACTCAATGGCAAGACTCCTGCCATCATCCAAAGTAGGTAATCAAGCCTGTTGGAATCGCGAATAACCGTACTCCTCTCTGTATAATCAGTGATTTGACTGCTTACATGATTCTGTGGTCCACACCCTCTGGGACTATAGCAAGACATGACCTCAGACAGGGACTGACGAATCTTAAAGAGTGAACAAAGTGATGATAGTCCTGATATTTCAATTGTGCCTAGGGCATCTGACTACTCCTTCTCCTGATAAACCACCGTAAATTTACCATGCAAAGTTCCTTTACCATACAGAGTATCCACAAGGAAGTTGATGTCAGCAGCAATATAGACAAATCTGCCTCTGACTTACTCTGAGGGAATGTAAGATCCCCTACACTCATCCATGCATTTTAATACATCTGCAGCTATCTGTGTCTCAAACTGAAGGACTCTGCCGTAATCAATAGAAGCGCCTATGCTGTGTGCATTGTGAGCCTACTGCCACATGAAAGGGGATTTCGTGGGTATGCCGGTTGGTAGAGGTGCTCACGTAGGAAGCTCATCATGGTGTTAGCATTTCATATTTGTAAGCATCTGTGGCAATATATGTGCCCTGTTCTTGCTGGTATCTGCTTTTCTGAATTACTTTTCATATCCATCTGTCCTTGACAGCCCCACTTGTAACAAAGAACAACTTCCTTTGGAACAACATCTGCCAAATTCACTTCTTCAAAACTTCCAGTGAATTTCTATTTTTCACGTTAGTACAGCTCTCAATTAAATCGTAACTGCTTCAGGAAGGATTCTCATATTGTTCTCAATATCCTCAAATTCTTCTTTTGCATGAGGTAGTGCAACATCTGCTGTTACTTTCAGTGAGACTCGTTGTGGTTTATTTACACTTTTGTGATTACTAAAAATAATGCCAACAAATTCAAGCTCTTCTTCTATGACACTTTTGATTTGTTTTGATCTGTCCTTGTTTTCATCTGTCCTTTTAAAACACTATTGGCTGCAATTTTCCTGCAAAGCATTTCATTTTCTCCCATTGTTGTTACGTTGCCTTCAAGGAGAAAATCACTGATTGAAATACAAATTCAACAGTTGTTGCTTCATAAAATAGTGAATTTGGCAGCATCTTTCTGCTTAGTGTAGGCTTGCATCATGAGACATTTACTTGATGTGTATTGCAACATAGCTTGTGATGTGCAATTTCTCTTACGTGAGGGTCTCCAGGATCTGTACAATAGCGAATACGAATCTTCAATGTGTCATTGTTAGACAGTTCTACTGCTCTCTTCAAACGAATGCCTGCTGAATCAGTTGCTACCAAATGTAATGTATTTCTTCGTTTTCCTTCTTATTGACAAATAATAATTTATTTCTGTTGTACATATGTTCTTTTAATCTTGTAGTGTAGCTTTGTTCTACTTCTTCCTCTTCTTCATGGTTGGAGATAGGCAGCTTTGGCTCACATAACTGTTCTCCATGCAATCTTTTGCTTTGATCAATGTTTGCCTTTTGAGTGCATTGCTTATTCCATTTCAAATGCAATGATGCGTTTTCATTTTTCAGTTCTTCAGGTGTTAAGTTGCCTAATCGTAAACTTATGTTCAAGTATTATTTATTGCTACAAAAGGCTCTCTTCTTAATGCACTCTAAAACCTTATCATAACATTTTGGATTAACTAGGGGTGATTTATTTGTTGACACAAGATACACAAGGAAAAGTTTGTTATCCATTTTCTTTTTTTGGCTTATGGTGGGTGTCCTACTTTTAAATAACTTTTGATATTTGGAGGTATCAACATTTTGGAATAATGGATTTTACTGGAAGACAGAATCAAATTTCATGCTGCCAATTACTAGAACCTGAAATAAATTAGTAGGAAAAAGATATTAGAAATCATGAAAAACAAACTGCAAACTGAAAAGTCTAAACAATAAGAGATATCAAATTATTTCAAGGACCTTCTTAATTCAATTCTGATGATAAATTGTAGAAGCGTGCATCTTGGTTAATGATGTCACACAGGCCCTCTGCCACACATTCAGATGAAACACCTAGAAATACATGATTTTATGCTTCATTTGCAATTCACCCCCGGTCTTCATAACTTCCCTTCACTCAAGATCCAACAGAATTACATATGCCCCTCAACTACTTTGTGTGACAAAGTGATTTATTGAATAAGGTGCGTAGAAAAAACTGATGAACTTTGATTAGGATTGATATTAAACAAGTCAAACATTATTGTGACTCTCTTATAGTAATTATGTTTCAAATTCCATACCACAGTTCAAGATCTCATGATCTTAGAATCACTGGGAACCACAGAGCAGTGTCTTAACCTCAGGCTTGAACATGGACAAGTCTCATGCATTCAAGGGTGAACACCTGAATCTGGCATTCATTGACTTGTATACAGATTACAACGACGTTGACAGATGTATTTTATGAGACATTCTGGTAAAAATGGTGATTAATGAAGAAATGTAAATCCTGCTGCTGCAGCTTTATCCAAATATTGAGGTGTGCGTGTTACCTACAAGAAAGAATGGCAACAAAAGTAAGCATGGCAGGTAGTGTTTAGAATTAATTCCTGTGGAGTCTGCTTACTCAATGCTCATATAAAAAGTCTGAGTGCCACATAAGAATGCACAGCATTTATGCCAGCATGAAAATGCATGCTGGTGCATTTGTATGGTGTAGAGGATGGGAGCAGCAGATTTGAAAGTTCTGATCCCCTCTAAACAAATTCATGAAAATTAGCCATGATGTGAATGAAAGGTGTACACGCCTTGAGCAAGGCTTTTACACCTATGATTTATGTTACATGGTCATTGAAAATGAGCTCTGAGGACATAAACAATGGCCATTTTTGGTGAATTGTTTGGAGAAATTGTATTGTATTTCCACTTACAAGGAAATTATGTTTTTTCCTTGTTCTTTAGATGTGGACATAGGGAGACTTTCCCTCCTTTGAGAGAAAACATTCTGGGTGATTCAGATACTTGTGTATGTTATGACTTGGAGATTCAGATACATGCATAAGTGATCACAGTGAACACTTTTGAAGTAAGTGCTTAAGGCTCCCCCCTCCCCTTTTTCATCTTCTTAAAAACTTTTTTCATCTTTTAAAAAAATGTTTATATGACAGATAAAAATTGGTGATTCAAAACCTACATACTCAGTATGGTTTCGCTCCCCCTGTCTCTTCCTTCCTCTCTCTTAGTTTCTCAATGGTGCACCACACCTTTACCATTTCTTTGAGGGTCACGTGAGGGCATTGTAGAAATGTGGATAAACATTACCAATAATTTAGGAGTAAGAGGGTCCCCAATGGGGATATAGTAGTCCTGATAGTCCTTAACAGCCTCAAGATAGTTCTGTTTGTCTCTGTTTTTTGTAGAATAGAAGAAAAGTTTGGAGTGATATTCCATTTGTTGGTGTTTTCAGATTGTGGAAATCCTTTCCATACTCCATAAGGTATGTAAGAATAGAACATATCTAGTCCCCTATGTGGATGAGAGCTCTTTACTAAGGTCAAATGATAAGATCAAAAAGAAAATAGGGAAATTCTAACAGTTTGTCTTTAACCCACAGGTTCCGTATTACTGAATACACATGGCGGACAAGAAGTGATAGGAAAGAAGACCTATCACTATTAAAAACAAAAGCAATATGATACCCCTGATGAATGTCCTACATTTGTCTGTGTTCTAGGGACAGAAACTTGTGCAAGTTGGATTTAGAAAATAACAACATTTCGAAATAATAAAAATAATTCCAGTGTGAAGCATCACACAAAATTTCGATTTAGACATTGGAAAAATCAGCCCACATTTTGTGTACCTCTTGTGTTCTGCGAGATATATGTTTTACATGTTTTTTATATAGTTTTATGTAATGTGATCATTTTATGAGTGTTTACATACTATATTTTTATTAAAATTATCAATGTTCATGTATGAAATTTGGGTATTAGAGATACCATCTGTCATTTCACTTTTGGGTTTAGACACCTGTTAATACATCTTCTTTTTGTTGAAAATATATCTTATCCATGTGGTAAGAAGTGTATGATCCCCATAGCATGGTAGATGCCATTTGAGAATAGTGTGGTTGTTCCACTCCATGTTTACCTTTACTTAAGTGGATGGCCCACAAACAGCTGAAAGGTGTATTTCTTGTCTGGCCTATGCTGATGATGTCGTACTTCTAGGGTGCACTCCAGCTACCACACAAACTCAATTTACAGGTTATATTAATTTGAGAGATTAGAGATTCCTGATCAATGTCTGTTAATCTAACAAAATCCAAAATGATGATCTACAACCTTAAACACATGAGGAATGATGTATTCTGTACACTGATTAACCATTTAAAGTAGTTTATACTTTTGATTATTTAGGAGTGAAGTTTCACACAACCATAATGGGTCACGTCGTACTGAGAAACCTTCCATTCAAACGAAACAACGTGGTATAGCAGTTGACCCTGCACTGAAAGTGTATTAAGCTAAATTCTGTGGGATGGCATGGTATGCGATCTGTGTCTGTGCGCTGTCATCTCTTTCACTTTTTAATGAAATAAAAAGCTAATTTGGTAGGTATTTACCGGGAATATGGACTTTAATAGCAAAATATCTCTTGTATTTAGAGGCCCACGTGCCAGTCTATCTGTGGTGTTCAAAATGGATTAGCAAGAAAGCCATTTTGAATCAAGAGATCTAGACAAACTTAGTTTCAATGGATAATTGTAATGGCATAGACGGCTTAGAACTGTTTTGAAAAGTTCTTGACTGTATGAACATTTATTTGAATCACTCTTTAATAAATTCTCAGCTCAGAAATACTGTGAAAACATGATATGCTGAGATATTTAATGATTCTCTCATGGCAATCAGTCAGACAATGATGGCAGGGAGGTCATTTTTCCCCACTCTTAAGGAGAATTTTGATTAACTATTTGTGATATGTTTGTGATATGTTTCTTACCCAATCTCAAGTAGGTGTATCACATTGTATCGCTTTAATCAAATTCCTTTGGTATCAAGTACTGTGCAATGGTGTCTGGGGACGGGAGCACCAGTCTTGTCACTGCAATGTGTTAGAGGAAGAGAATATTTAGCACTTAATGTTCTTCTATCAGCCATACACAGGTCTAATTTTCTTAACCCACCACTCAGAATGCGTATGTTTACACAGTGCCATGTTTCTCTATCATGTATAACTTGTTGGAAGACATCAGGTGTGCTAGAGTCTTGAGCCCTACTTGACATTTGAACTGAGGATAAGCAAGAAGTTTGAAAGTCCAGATGATGACATTTTATGGTAGTTATTGGTCATTCTCTTAACTTAAACTACAAATGTGTAACTTTATTGATGGCATATATTTCACCCTATTTTATTCTTTTTTGTTTTAGTCTTCCTCCCCTGTTGTTAGGATCCCACACCTTTGTCTGTCCCTCTCACCATGTTCTTCTGCCTGTGATTTTAAAGAACTCTTTTGTTTCTCAAAGCTAGTTCAGCACTCAACAAATTGCCTAATGATGATGATAATAATACTACTAATAATAATAATAATAATAATAATAATAATAATAATAATAATAATAATAATAATAATAATAATAATAATAATAATAGCAGTAATAATTATGATAATAATAAAGCATTTCACTTTACTGGCTGTTCTCTTATTCTATAAAGTATGTTTTGTAATTATTTTTTTTAGCATTTGTAGAAGTGCGCTTAACCCATGGGAGGCTAGGCGCTAGCTGCATATAGAGGGGAGAGAGGGACAGAAAGAAAACAGTTTTTACTTGCTTCCTGGCAGCATTGTGGGATGGTTCAACGAGTAGTGCAAGAGGGAGCGAGTTTCACAATGTGGTGGCGGTGATGGTGATGCTGGACCCACCAGCTTTGGAATGCATGATCCTGGGAACTGTGAGACGATGGCTATAGACTGATTGAGTGTATCTGGTGGTGACAGGTTTTGTGACAGGTTTTGTCAGTTGATGGGACAGGTAACTTGGTGCTGTGTTTGTGAGGCATCGATGCGTGATGGCAAGGATTTTGAATTTGATCCTTTCCCTGATGGGGAGCCAGTGGACTTTTCTGCTTGCCTCAGATACATGGTCGTGTGTGCGTAGGACCCGTTGACCTTCACTTGTCATGACATGTTCAGGGTGGCGTCTAGGTGGATGTTTAGCATTTTCACAGAAGGGGAGACAGGGATGGTGTGGCCATCAATGATGAATGATTAATAGGTTGGGTCAAATTTAGCAAGGCAGGCTGGGTTGTCACCAAGTAAGTCTTGTCATTGTTTATACAGAGGAGATTAGCCACCATCCAAGATTGACAGGGTAATTCATAGAATTTCGCACAAAAGTGGCGCACGCGGCTGGCGCACAGTGTGCGCGTGCGCCAGCTGCGTGCGCTAAAATTGATTTCTGCGCACAGCGTATTCATGGATTTTAGCCTCCAAAATCAGCCGTGGCGCTGCGACCCTGCAGCAGCGCCAGTTACGTCCCCAAGAACGCCCTCGCGCAAGGAAAAGCCATCAAAATTCCCAATTCAGCGCGAAGGGCTGCGCTAACCCTGGACCAGTTTACAGGGCTGCCAAACAGCAAACGGCAAGAGCGGAACGTGTATAACTGGGGTGCATGTATCACTGG